>NC_042615.1:241331587-241565062 GCF_901001135.1 Rhinatrema bivittatum
TTGAGGGGTCTAGGTTAACTGGGGAAAGTGCAAGATAAAGAACAAGGGGGGTTTCAGGACTTAGTTGTAGACAGGGCAAACTGGTGGATGAACTGGTCATGGCATGGATGCACACCTGTTATAAAATTCCCTCACTTGTGCGGCTCAAAGCTGACATTATGCGGCTATACATGCACACTTGTAAACTTAGGAGCGTACATACATGCACCAGGGCTATTTTATAACATGCACGCTTATGTGCGAGCAGAATATAAAATTGCCATGTATCTGGCCTCGCACCCATATAAACATGTATATGAGCGCCTGTGTGCCCCTTTGAAAGTTACCATTTTAGCTAGCCTTAATACAACAAGCTGACTGGACAATAATCATATAACTTATTAGCTTTCACTCTGGAAGATAAGCGCAATAGAGCAGATAAGATCCAAATTTTCTTATTTAATTAAAGAACAGCATAACACAGTGTGGGAGCAAGACCTTTAAGAAGGATACCCAAGGATTCAGCAAGAGAATCATCTAGAGCCCCTCAGCTAGACAAGTATCAAACATCAACTGCACTATCGGGCGGATTTTTAAATGCCCTGCTAGCGTAAATCCGCCCGGATTTACGTGAGCAGGGCCCTCGTGCGCCTATTTTGCATAGGCCGCCGGCACGCGGAGAGCCCCGGGACGCGCGTAAGTCCCGGGGTTTTTTTAAGGGGGCATGTCGGGGGCGTGTCAGGGGTGGGGGGCGGCGTTTCGGGGGCGGGGGGCAGCATTTCGGGGGTGGGACCGGGGGCATGGTGCCGGCCCGGGGGCGTGGTTGAGGCCTCCGGACCAGCCCCCGGGTCGGATGACGGCTTGCCAGCAGTCCGCTGGCGCGCATAGATTTACGTCTGCTTCTAGGAGGCGTAAATCGAGGGACAAAGGTAAGGGGGGGTTTAGATAGGGCCGGGAGGGGGGGGTTAGGTAGGGAAAGGGAGGGGAAGGTGAGGGGAGGGTGAAAGAAAGTTCCCTCCGAGGCCGCTCCGATTTCAGAGCGGCCTCGGAGGGAACGGAGGCAGGCTGTGCGGCTCGGCGCGCGCAGGCTGCCCAAAATCGGCAGCCTTGCGCGCGCCGATCCAGGATTTTATAAGATACGCGTGGCTATGCGCGTATTTTATAAAATCCAGCATACTTTTGTTTGCGCCTGCTGCGCGAACAAAATTACACGATCACACTCTTTTTTAAAATCTACCCCTATATGTTTTGCTTTTTATTTCTGTCCTGTTTTTTTTTTCCAGTGTCCTGTATATTCTTTTTCTTATCCTGTTTTGTATGAGTGTATTTCTGTCTAGCTAGACTTTCTTTTTTTGGATTTGGTATTACAGTCTGTGCACACTTATCTGTGGATTCTTATATAAGTAGTTAGGGGGTGTTGTTGAGGTTCAATGCTGGTGAGTGATGATTTGTCCCCTCATTGTATTTTGAGTTCACAGATACATAGGGGTAGATTTTAAAAAAGAGCGCGATCGCGTACTTTTGTTCGCGCAGCAGGCGCAAACAGAAGTACGCTGGATTTTATAAGATACGCACATAGCCACGCGTATCTTATAAAATCCTGGATCGGCGCTCGCAAGGCTGCCGATTTTGGCAGCCTGCGCGCGCCGAGCCGCGCAGCCTGCCTCCGTTCCCTCCGAGGCCGCTCCGAAATCGGAGCAGCCTCGGAGGGAACTTTCTTTTGCCCTCCCCTCACCTTCCCCTCCCTTCCCCTACCTAACCCACCCCCCCGGCCCTATCTAAACCCCCCGCTTACCTTTGTCCCTCGATTTACGCCTGCTAGAAGAAGGTGTAAATCTACGCACGCCAGCGGACTGCTGGCGCGCCGTCATCCGACCTGGGGGCTGGTCCGGAGGCCTCGACCACGCCCCCGGGCCGGCACCACGCCCCTGAAACACCGTGTCCCGCCCCCGAAACGCCGCATCATTCGGCCCCGCCCCCGACACGCCCCCTTAAAAAATCCCGGGACTTATGCGCGTCCCGGGGCTCTGCGCGCACCGGCGGCCTATGCAAAATAGGCGCGCGAGGGCCCTGCTCGCGTAAATCCGGGTGGATTTACGCCGAGCAGGGCATTTAAAATCCACCCGTTTCTGTCAAGTACAATTCATTATTATTCAGGTCCATTCTAAGATTGCTCTGCTATAGAGATGAGCAGCAAGGCAATAGGATTTAAAATCCAAAAGTGCTAGCTCATCTTTTCTCCTTTCCTAGGGAGTTTAATTTTATAACTCTACATGGAGGAGTAATATCAGCACATATCATTTACATGCAGACTTTACCCTGAATTTTCAGTTCGAACTTAAGCACATAAATTAGTTTTTCAAAATCATGCATAAGTGCCTTACTGTGTGCACCTGCTTTATCGAGGGTGTAAATTGTGTGGCGGCATACTTAATTTTTTTTGTTTAATATTCTGTGCCAAATCCATCATGCCCCGCCTCCCCTCCCACGGAATGTTCCTCCGCAGTTTGTGTAAAAGTAAGTGAGAAACTGGATTAACTGTGTACTCTAACAAGCACTGAGCCCCCAGTTTTATGCATGTAAATGACTTTGAAAATCAGACCCTTAAAAGGGAATTTTAAAAGCTAGGTGTGCGCTAAAATTGGAAGATGTGAGTGCATGGAGCACTTGCTTGTGTCCACCCGATTTTATAAGCTGCTCACATGCATGCACAAGTCCCAATACACGAATAACTTGCATCAAGGAAAAAAGGGGTGGGATGTGGGCATGGTGTGGGCGGAGCATGGGATTCTAGGGTGGGGCATTGAGATGTGTGCACAATTACCTATGCACCCAGGTATACTTGAGCGTAAAGTTACTTGTGCTATGGAGGAAGTGTAAGTTTCAATAAAACTATTTCTAGCCATCTCTGAGGTGTTTGAGGAGTCTGGGTTAAATGGGGAGAGTACAGGCTAAAGAACCAGGGGGATCTGGAGGACCTAGCTCTAGACTGGTGGATGAATTGGTGAAACTGCTCATGGCGTGGATGTGTGCCTGTGAAATTTGTAATATACAGACTCCTGTTATAAAACTCCCTCTCTTGCACGGCTCAAAGCCAACATTACGTGCGCCAGGGCTATTTTATAATATGCATGTCTATGTGCGCCCAGGATATAAAATTGCTGAGTATCTGGCTGCGTGCTCATGTACAAATTTATATGTGTGCCCGCGCGCCCGTTTGAAAGTTATCATCTTAATTAGTACTGAATTAGGTAACCTGGCTTTTCCCCCTTCCAAATAAAACATAGTATGTTATTATTAAAGTCTTTAAACATTTTCATTGGAAGTGTAACTGGCAGCATTTCTAAAAGGAAAATAAATCTTGGAAGAATATTCAGCTTGATTGCTGCCACTCTTCCCAACCAAGAAAGTTTGAACAGCTGCCAGTTCTTCAAATCATGTTTAATTCTATTTATCAAGGGAAGGTAATTAAGATCACACAGTTTAGTCAAATTCTTGGGAATATATACCCCAAGTATTTAATTGCTTGATTATGCCATCTAAATGGGAACAGATGTTTCAAAGCTTCCCCAGAAAGCTACGAAAGCACAATGGGTAAACTTTTAAATTTTGGAAAAGCTTCCTAACTCAGAGGTTCCTAAATTGTGATTTATGATCCCAAATGGGGTCAAAAAATCAGTGGATGGGGGTCACAAGACCTCCCCACATAGACCTCTGCTACTCCTCCTGCCAGATTTACACTGAGACCTACACCTGGCAGCAATGGTCAGCGCAGTGCCTGTGAGGGTGCACTGACTCACAGGCCCTGTGCTGACTGCTGCTGCTGCCACCCTGTTTCCATTGCTCTTTTACCATTTTGGGCACGTGGGGAGGTGAGAGCTGGTGAGAAAGGGGAAGGGGAGAGGAGGTCTGTTATTTTGTTTTAGTTGTCATATGGGGTCATGCGATTTTTCAAGTGTTTAAATGGGGTCTTACCAGATAAAATTTTAGAAAGCCCTGTCCAAACTTTGGAAAAGTATGCTTTTCCCCTAACCCCCATTCCCCCTTCATTCCCAGACAATCACATTCCTCTACAAAACCTCCTTTCCCTGTTTGGTATTTCGGTTTTCTAAGGCAAACCTATAAGAACTCAGAGCCAGTATGCCCAGGCCCTCCGGTCAATGCAAGCTTAAGGTGACTGAATAAAAGACATACTTTAAATTTAATATTTTTAATTGTATTATTTAAATTAATTAAATTATGAATGCTTCTGAACAATACCTGAATGTTCAGTAACTAAGACAGAAGTCTTGACTGTTGTGCTAGTTTAACCCCTGTGTATGCAGACTGTAAATGGTTTTGTAAGCAGACAGGAAGCTAGTCATTTATTTATTGCAATTTTTATATTCCGTCTAATACAGGGCTATTGTTCTCCTGGGCAGAAATCCTTCATTGCTAAAATATACTTTAATCATGTTATCAGCTGTAACTTAAAAAATGCAAACTTTAGGACTGCCTTTAATTTATAGGGTCATTCTTTATTGTGTGATGTGCCGGTATCGTGTGCGGTAGGGCCTTATCGCAAGTGATAAGGCCCTACCTCATAGGATACCAGCCGTATCATGGTATTGTTAAATTTAGGGAAAGGGGAGGAGTGTGGGCGGAGTTTGGGTGGAGTTATCTCCCAGCAGCGCTGCAGGTGATAATGTTTTTCACATTATCGCTGGCAGCACCGCGGGAAATAACTGCACCTTTTCCCATGGCGCTATGGGGCGTTAGTGTGTGATGAATCTAAGGGTATGGTTTTAATGAAATTTGAGAGTCTAACAAGACCCCAGATTCCACACAACCTCAGAATAATGTAAAGGAATGCCATCACTCTGAGGACAGCCTAAGTCAAAAGTAGGAAATGATCAATTAATAGGGATGTACAGAGGTAAAATTTTCATTTTGGTTTGTTTATTCATTTTGTTAGGTCATCTCCACTCATCACATTAGTTTCAAATGAAAAATAAGATTTTACATGAGTGGCAATGTGGGTTTTGGAAAAGTCACGAACAAGTCTTTCTTGATCTCCATTTCCAATTTAGTTCTGAAAGAACTAGACCAGAAGTGAAAGGTTATGGTAGTCTTATTAGATATATCCTTAGAGTTTGACTCCCTCTTCAACAAGATACTATTACAGAGATTGTGTGAGATGGGTTTTGGGGGTACAGTCTATCATTGGTTCAGATCTTTTATAGTTAATCGGCTACAACAGGTCTCCTCATGGGTTCCTCCTCAAGGGTTCCTCCTTAACACCAGTGCTTTACAATCTTTATTTGCTTCCATTCTGTCAATTGTTACAAGAATTAGGGATCTTCTTCATTATTTATGCAGATGACATCCAGATGGTGTTCCTGGTGAGGTGATCTCTGGAAGACACGTTTGCTTTTTTTCAAAATATTTAAAGAGGGTGAATGTTTGGATGAGTATGAGCAGTCTTTTACTAAATGTTTCCAAGACTGAGATTGTTTGAATCTCTAAGGGTATTATGGATAGTTTTCCAGTTTATTTACCTTTTGATGGTCTGGCTCTCGCCATATTGGCTTCAGCTAGCAGTTAAAGTTGCTTTTGAATTCTGATTTTTCCTTTCAGACGCAACTATCTGAAGTTGTATGAGCTGGGTTTTTCAAAGTCAGTAAATTTTGCCACCTGTAGTACATTTTAGATAGAGGAGACATCAGGGTTGTCTTACAGGCTTTTGTTTTTCTACTCAAGACTACTGTAACACCCTGTATGTGGGTTTGCCGAAATGTTTTGAGGGCATTACAGTTATTCTTACTCTGTGGGTACTCTGTGAGCTAAGAAATCTTTTGGATCCTGAGGAATTTAAAATTAGTGGTTACGGCACCCTGTGCTCCCCTCTATAGACCATTGTAGCGTAATCTACCTAGGCTTGCCGGCAGCGATGCTCAAGGCTTTCGGTTGTTACTAAATGCCACAGCTTGTTTGATTTGTGGCAACAAGTGAAACAAACGTATTACACCAACTCTCACACAACTTCAATGGTTACCTATTTGGTACTGTCTCAGTACCAACTCGTTACCATGGATAATTTTTTTTGTTGTGAATTTATCAACCAACGAGAAATTTAAGATCCCAGGAAAGAGGGCTGCTTGAAATACCATCAATCAAGGCAGCGTGATTATCAACCACAAGAGACTGTGCATTTTCTATAGTAGCACCCACCATCTGGGACCGCTTACTTGAAGCATTGTGGGTGAAATTGTTCTTATTGAGAATAGCGTTTGGCTACGGAACAGCTGGGACCACAATAAGGAGCCTAGGAAGGCAGAATTGCTACTGTATGTAGCTATTTATATTATTTATTATTGTAATGTCTTTTTATTATTATGTATATTAATGTGTAAATCACTTATGGCTTTGGCATTAGCGATTAAAACATTTTAATAAATACAAATAAAATATAAATGCAGCCGCTCATTTGCTAACCCATATATTATCAATCCCTTGTCTCTCTTTTATAAATTTTGTTTGATCTCTGTAAATAACTTCTGGAAACATTTCTTCAACCACTTACCCAGGATCTTGGCCAATACCGTAACTTCATTATCGAGCAGGCACATGAGCTACAGTCCAGGAGTTCCTGGATAGGTTTATGGATATTAGATAATTATTATTTTAGCATTCGACATAGCCTTTGGTAGAGGGGTTCCCTTGAGTATACCATTAAAAGTATTGACCAATTTAGGGACTGATTATGTAGAGAACCATTTGTAGAATTTTATCATATAGCAATCCTGTCCTGGACTTTTACCTACCTTCATTGATTGTATTACTACATAATGGGGAAATTTTGAAACTGTGAGACTGCAGGCTTATTTTCAAAGGGAAATCCCACACAGGGGTTTTCCTTTGAAAATCCCAGTGGCTGCAAACAGTGGGGTAGATTTTTAAAAACTGCACGATCGCGTACTTTTGTTTGCGCAGCAGGCGCAAACAAAAGTACGCTGGATTTTATAAGATACGCGCGTAGCCGCGCGTATCTTCTAAAATCCTGGATCGGCGCGCGCAAGGCTGCCAATTTTGGGCAGCCGGCGCACGCCGAGCCGCGCAGCCTGCCTCCGTTCCCTCCGAGGCCGCTCCAAAATCGGAGCGGCCTCGGAGGGAACTCTCTTTCACCCTCCCCTCACCTTCCACTCCCTTGCTCTACCTAACCCACCCCCCTGGCCCTATCTAAACCCCCCCTACCTTTATCCATGGATTTACGCCTCCCGGAGGGAGACGTAAATCCACGCGCGCCGAGACCCGACCCGGGGGTGGTTCCGGAGGGCGCGGCCACGCCCCCGGAACGCCCCGGACTGAAACCACGCCCCTGGGCCCGCCACCGAAACGCCGCGTCCCGCCCCCAAAACATCGTGTCATTCGGCCCTGCCCCCGACACGCCCCCGCCCAAAAACCCCGGGACCTACGCTCGTCCCGGGGTTCTGCGCGCGCCGGCGGCCTATGGAAAATAGGCGCGCCGGCGCGCAAGGCCCTGCTCGCGTAAATCCACCCGGATTTACGCGAGCAGGGCTTTGAAAATCCGCCCGAGTGAGAACAATGTACCCACATACATTTTTACTTGCTATGAAGCAGGTGCCAATATCCCACAGAATGCACATATACTTTCCTTCCTCTGATCACTCTCTGTCCACCCCTTTCTTTGCCAGCCTATAAAAGTACCCATGTTTTATAGGCATACTTTTACCCACGGAGGAGTGTGGGCAATTTTTAATGGGATTTTAAAAGGGAAACATAGCTGTTTATCTTAATCTTCTGATTGGTGTTCAGTTTCTCCTACCTTTCTTCTGCCTCCTTTGAAAATCTATGTATAGGTAAATGTTCTAAGTAGTGATGTATTGGAATACTATGCTTTGGAACGCAGAAGAATAAAGTTCTTTATAGAAATCTGAAAGGAGCCAGCAAAGCATATGCCTCTGGAGGCAAGTTCACTGTGTGAATTCTGGTAAAGAAGTTTTTAGATCTTTCGGTCCTACGTCTATGACCTAACAGGCAATCTGCTTTATTTCCATTGTTATAAAGCAATTATTTTGTGCCAGCCTCAGTTTTGGAAGTGATAATATAATTGCAAATCCCTCTATGACGCATAATTCAATTCTTCAAGCACTTCAAATGATGTTGCTTATTATGAGTTTCCAGGGAATGCAATTTCTTTCTAGATTGCTCTTTCTTGAGTCTAAGTGTCTTTGTGTGGTTTTTTTTTTTTACAGGCAACTGATAAGTCAATAATCCTACCCCTAATTTTTATCTTAGCGGCATCCCACAGGGCATCCTGTGAGGTCTCTTCTCATTGATTAAGATTAAAATATTCCTTTTGACTGTATTAATTTCACAGTCATTAACGTAGAAATAAAAGTCAACAAACAAGTTGTAAGTGATATCTTTTTATTAGACAAACAAAATACATTTGTGATTAACTTTAGAGAGCTATGGTCCCTTCCTTAGATCAAAAACCATGCACAAGATATATACTAGCAACTGTGTAGCATATATACTTTAAGTACATAAGAACATATAACACAACCCAAATATAAACCATGTCTAATTAAATACAGGAAGCCTAGGTCACAAAACTTCCAAATGGGATTGTGTTCAAACCCCCCTTAATCTTCCACAATCATGTAGTTTTTGATAATTAAAGAGTACATCAACCTTCTACCACCACCTTTAAAGCATACTGGTCACATCTCCTCCCCTCCCCAAGACCCTTTATGTTGGCCTAATAATATTTAGAAGCTGATGCCATAAGGTGTAGTAAGTAATTATTAGCACAATATTAGCTACTGGATTTTAGCATGTGTGCTGATGATGGTGTGTATTTATGATTTAGTAGGGCAAACATGTAATGCTAAATTGGTTGATTACAGTCATATTAAATTTTAACATAGCTGTGTGGGCAAATTATGTAAATACAGTACGGAAGAGAATGTGCAGCCTTCCCTGAGATTGTGGCAACTGGTCATTGCAGGATGCAGACAAGGAACACTGGAGGAGGAACTGAACACCAGGACACAGAACCAGAGAAGAAACAGAAACAGGAACAGGATGACCATCGATGATCACGGGAGACTAGCAACCTGATGAGATACCGGGAAAGACCTGGAGACCGCAGAAAACCCTTGCGAAGGCAATGAGGGAGCGTTTGAAGGGCCCTTTTATAGGGCTGGGAGGAAGGATGTCATCTGGTGGCGCTGCAGGCTTTTCCCACCGCGGGCCCTTTAAATCAGGAACTGAGGTGCACACGCATGCCTAGGGGACGCCGGCCTCTGCGACGTCGGTCGGCGAGGGAGCAAGGTGCCAGCGTTCCAGGCCGCGAACATCACGGGCCACGTCGGCGGCAAATCTCAGCCGCAGGAAACGGTGGCCAAGGCCTAGGTGGTGTCAGGGACAGCAGCACCTTAGGTTGCACAGAAAGGCAGAGGTGGTGTCGGCGGTAACCCGCTTCCGCTTGGAACAGGCAGTGGCGGCGGCGACTGCAGCCACGGAGAGCGGAGGCACACAGGCAGCGCCAGGAGGTGAGTGAGGCCCCTCGCGACAGGACCCACAATCTCTCCCCATAAAACATCCCACAGCCTTTCCCTTCCTGGCTGAGCTCCTTACCAATTCTCCAAGTTAGCTCCGAGAGTGTGTGCAGATCTCAAATAGATGGTCTTTGGCAGAAAGTCACATCGAAATGCCTTGTTGTTTGCCAGCAGTTCTAATTTCCTCATCCACTATGTGTACCTGTAAAATTATAAAAGGTAAAAACAAATACAGTATGTGCACCCCTCTGTCTGTGCTCCACGTAACCCAAACAGTTCTTGACCTCTGGTTAATAATGCAAGTCCTCCCAGGTATGTCCTTCGATAGTTTAACTTGGAAATTCTGGGGAAGATATCCCTTATATTTAAGTATTAGAACTAGTGCTCCAATTGACACATAGCTTATATATATCCTCACGTGATCTCAGCACATCTGTTCAATAATTTAGGTTCACATACAGTACTTTTCCTGAGGCATGCCATTCTTTTTGGTGTGACAGCTATGCAGAGCACCCCCAGTTTCCTGTCTCCACAACTCTCTCCTCACAACTGCTCCACCACCTCTAGATATTCCTCTGAGTCTGAAAGAAGGTAATATTTACCCTCATTGCAGAAATGGAACACAACATGTAGTTCCAGAGGCATTTAACCCCCGATTCTTAAGGAAGCTTGTAAGTGGTTGAAATTTTCTTCTTCTTGCCAGACTATACAAAGAAAAGTCTTGCCAGACTTTAAGTTGGAGATCCATATTCAGCCACTGTGCAGCTCAGATAGCCAGATAAACGTACCCAACTAACTTAGGGGTGAATTTTAAAAGCGTTGCTCGTGCTAAAAATCCCATATATACATCTATCTGTGCAGTGCGCGAGAAATATGTTATTTTAAAATCCAGAAATTACATGCATGTATATATATGCAGGCCCGAGTAAAAAAAACAGGGGTCAGACTTAAGGTGTGTCGAAGGCGTTCTGGGGTGGGCCCAACAGTGACATCCTTAAATCCGGATTTTAAATCCAGCGGCCGCAGTACACAGCAACATATTAGCTGCATATATTTACTGCTGCTCCTGACGAGGTATAAATGTGCAGAAATCCATATTTAATACAAAATGTTAAATTATTTTTATACAAAAATGTACATTTTACTATGCGAGCCTACTCTTAAGTTAATCGTTCAGAGTTATGTTATTTTCCCCCTATTATGTTCTCCCACTTAACGACTACCTTGTTACATTGTAAAAAAAACTTCAATTGTTCTCTGTAAACCGATGTGATATCTTGTATTGAATATCAGTATATAAAAAATAAATAAATCACTTTTTAGGCCTAACACAACAGGGTGACAGTTCTGGATGAAGAATCTGAGGGGTCTGAATGACCTCGAGATAGACTGGGTGAACTGGTGGACTGCTTGGTAAAACTGGCAATGTCCTTCACACGAATATATTTTAAAATCCACTTACCTGCACGCGTTAAAGCCGGCAAAGTCCTAAGGAAGAACGCAAAGTACATTTGCTCAAATAAGAGCTTAAAATTAGGAGCATGCATATGTGCAGTAGGCGTACTTTAAATCATATGCACACAACTTTGTATGACTGCTCACGTGCCCATATACGCGTGTATGTGCGCCCTCGTGCTTGTTTTAAAGTTACCATCCCTACCTACCGTATATATTCAGTGGCACAGCCGTAGGGGTGTGCATTCGTTTTGAACTTATATGTAAAACGCTACTTTTTTTTTTTTTTAACTTAAAAAAGTGATGAGGCGAAAACGATCGGATTTCCAACGTATTCAACATAGCTATGTTGAATACGTTGGAAATCGCGATCGTTGATCCTAAATAAAAATTTAAACCCCTCACCTTCCTTAATCCCCCCCAAGACTTACCAAAACTCGCTGGTGGTCCAGCGGGGAGTCAGGAAGCCATTCCTCTATTCCTTTGCGAGGACCACGTGACGTCCGTGTCACGTCGGAGTGACGCGGCCGTCACGTGGTCCACCGCGGTTCCACTCCCGGACCCCTCGTTGGACACAAACGGAACTTTTGGCCAGCTTGGGGAGGTCAGGAGGCCCCCCCAAGCTGGCCAAAAGTTCCGTTTGTGTCCAACGAGGGGTCCGGGAGCGGAACCGCGGTAGACCACGTGATGGCCGCGTCACTCCGACGTGACGCGGACGTCACGTGCTCCTCGCAAAGGAATAGAGGAATGGCTTCCTGACTCCCCGCTGGACCACCAGGGAATTTTGGTAAGTCTTGGGGGGGGATTAAGGAGGGTGAGGGGTTTAAATTTTTATTTAGGGAACCGGTGCACGTATGGACATAGACGCAACTTATGGAATTCTCCATATGTCCATATTGACCGAAATTGACCCCCCTTTTCGACTTATGGACTTATGAACATAAACTTTTTGTCTGCACATCCCTACACAGCCGTGCTGCTGAATATCTCCGGCTACCTTAAAGTTAGCCAGATAAGTTGATCCGGATAACTTTAGGATAAGTGTAACAGCCCAACTGGAGATAACTTATTTGGCTAACTAAATTCCTCCCTATTATGCCCATTCCCCTCCCACTACTTAGCTGGATAAATACTTAGCCAGATAACTATTTATCTGGCTAAGCAGCGGCCGCTGACCGCAGCCAAATATATAATCCACATCAGTTAGACAGATAAGTGGGAATTTATACGACTAAGTGCTGCTGAATATTGGCTTCTTTGTTGCCATTTTAATCAAACAAGGTCAGTCTACAGGTCTTCTCCTCTAGTCACATTTTGTCAAGGGAAAAATGGAAGAAGATTACAATTGTGCCGGGAGCATCCTGATTTTCACCTAAGTTCAACAGCTCCCCACTACATCCAAGCATGCTTATTATATAATTAAGTATTTATGTCCATTTGTCCATTTTTACTTGTATTTTTTGTGTGTTGAATTGGAAATCACCAAGAGCTGATTTTTGAGTGGGCTCTAAATTTTTTAAATAAATAAAATCGCAACTAGCAATAAGCAAGCATTCGGCAACTTTCACCTAAGTTCAACAGCTCCCCACTACATCCAAGCATGCTTATTATATAATTAAGTATTTATGTCCATTTGTCCATTTTTACTTGTAATTTTTTGTGTGTTGAATTGGAAATCACCAAGAGCTGATTTTTGAGTGGGCTCTAAATTTTTTAAATAAATAAATAAGCTTGGCATCCCACTCTATGCACCTGTACAATTTAAACTCTGTTCTCGCTTCTGACTATATTAGAATTATATCCTTTTTTCACCGTGATGACCTTTCTAGCTTGCCCCATCATACAAAATATGCCTATATTGTTGTGATGTGGGTTATTTTCATTTAAGCGCTCTTTCATATTTTTATTTTTCTTCTCATGCTGTTTAATCCTTTGCAAGTAACTCACAGTTGAATCAATCTGTTCTCTGCTAAGGAGCTCATTTTGGATGACTTTTATTTTTTTTTTCCATCAGAGATTTTCTCTCTCATAGCCAGTCCTAGCATCATTATTTCTTTGACAGTTTCAAGTAGAATAGATTTGAATATTGGAGATTTTGCATTTGTTGCTGGTCACATTTCACTGTTACCTGGAGCTGTAACCTTCTCTGAGCACTGCATCTGTGGAAGAACATTTCTACTAATTCTCACAAGGGCAACAGCAGCATGACACTTTGATTATGCCTGAAATTCTCAGTATTCAGGTTCCTTTGTAGGTGATCAGAAGGACTCAGGACCTCACTGTCTTCTTCTCCTTTTCTTTTTCCATTTTAGGTTTAAGTACAGCAGAGATGCAAACAGCAAGGGAGGACTCAGGTAGCTAAACAGTCTTCTGAAATAATGAATGGAAGACACAGGGACTGCTTGGGAATAGCAATCACCAGCTAAGAAGCACAACTCTCTCCCTTTCTTCATCTTTACCCACAGTATGCAGAACCTGGCTCCTCCTCCCAGAATAAAATCAGCAACTGGGACTCCTCCACCTATTCAAACAGCAGTGGTGGAGGAGTGCACTGCTCAATTATCAGTAAATGGCACTGGAAACAGGACCAGAATATTCATGTATTCTCATTTTTGAAGGTATGGCTTCAATGTGCAATGCAAAGTGCAGTTCCAACCAATGGAGGCACCTGGAAACATGGCGGCTAGTGGAAAGGGGTATATTAGTTTGATGCTCTTTTTTTGCAATAGGGCCCAAGGATGGCAGGCAACCCAGGCAAAGATGTGAATAATAGGACCAGATCTTCACAGGCAGGACCTAACTATCCTTTCTGTCTCTTCCTTTCTGCTGGAAGATTACATCCACATGTAACAGATAAAATAGCAAACCTGAGAATCCGAGGTGGCAGTAGGCAGTGCGCACTGAGACGGTGAAACTCTGGGTCATTACACTTTCCTAAGCTTATTTCCTCTACAATATAGTGAAGCACAATAGAAGAGTGAGGGTGCTTTCCCCAAAACCCGGTCCAATTCCAAGCATTTCTCGGTCACTTGGTCCCAGGGAGTTTAGCCTCAGCGTCCGGGACTGATGTTGGGAGCATCTTCCAGCTCGGGAGCAGGCACTTCCTTGAATCCAAAGGCTCATAGCATACTAGTATTTCCAGGAGACGCGGTGTATCAGGAAGAGCTGGCGGTTACTGCTGCCACAGGAGGTGAGCAGTCTTTGGCAACCTGAAGGGAAGAGGACCCAGTGTTTCCAACCCTGGCTCAGGCTATGAAGGAAAGCCCTCAGGAGCACTCATGGTAACAGCTGATGATGGAAGGGGGGGTGATGTAGATCAGGGGGGAGGGGGGTTGATTGCTGGATCTTCCCCTAAGCCTGGCTGAATCTCTGGAGGTAAGAAAGGAAACAGGCCTGCTAACGCCCACACCACAGGTAGTGACACTTTGGTCCCTATGAACTGCCATATTATTGCTGGATCAGTCTTTGGTACAGAAAATTGATAAGATATATTGGCATATCCAGAGGAAGTGAGGACTCAAGTTCAACAGCATGGACAATTATTAGGAGCTCAGGAGAGAAGATTGGAAGAATTGGCTTATTGGACCCAGGATGTCCAAGCTTGTAATGCTATATTGATTAAATATAATTATGGGATTTATAGGAAATTAGAGACATTGGAAAATCAAGGGAGATGTTTGAATTTGTGTATCCTCAACTTTCCTAAATACCCTGTCATCTCTCCTGAATATATGCTTAGGAAATATTTTATGAAGATCCTAAAGACAACAGCTGAATCTATTCTACCTGTTATCAGGGCATTTTATGTGTCTACAAGGAGAGGTGATCATTTGGATGCAGCAAGGGGATCTGAGATTAGACAACTCTCAGCAGAGAAAACAAATTTGTCAGCACTTCTGGAATGCTTGTTTGAGAGTGTAGAGTCCTGAGCTACCTTGATAGTTACCTTTCCATTGGAACACAGTCGTCAATGAAGTTATTTTTTTAGATATAAAGATGCTTTTCTTGGACATAAGATTTGGTCATTTCCTAACTTATGCAAGATGATTCAGAAAAGGCATAAGGAGTTTTTGCTGTTTACACAGCAAGTTTCCTCCTTGGGGGTAATGTGCTGCTTAGAATTCCCTGCAGATGTGTTATTAAATAGGGGTGTGCATTCATGAGTCCATTAATTTCATTCGTTTGGACACCAATCGCATATCTAATGAATGAACAAATGTATGCACGACAAATGGTATGCACCTATGAACACACTTTAGATGAATGCACATACCATTTGTTTTGTGCGTATATTCCTCCATTCATTATACACATGCTTTTGCGTAAAACGAATGGACATCCAGAAACTAATGAATGCACATCACTATTATTAAATATGAATCTAATACATATATTTTTTATGAACCAAGTAATGTCAAAGAATTTCTAGACACTAAAGCTAATCCAGCCAAAATGCTAGTTCAAGTGGAATCAGGCTAATAATTGCCTTTCCTATCATTGAGACTCTTGCTACTTAGATAATTTTTACTGGGAAAGATGCACATCTTTTTCAATGTTTGGTATTACTTGTTTTGTATTATTCATATATCAGCTTCTGTAGGGATCAATTCCTTTTTTTCAGGTCAGATGGGAATTTGGCATTATATTATGTGCTGTATTTCTTTTTTTTTTTTCTTTTTTTTCATATATTTTATTAGAGTACTGCTATGTTCTGTTTGAGTATTTAACTTGAATATATATTATTGAAATGTATAAATTAAAAAAAAAAAGCAAACCATATGGTCAGGGTACAGCTAAAGCATGATGGTCAAGACCCTATAAGAACACTAAAAACAACCCAGTCAAAATCAGCTTTGTACATTTTAGTTCTGCTCTGTTTTAGGTGGGTATAAATTACTTGAATAGCTTTATATGGGGTCAGGTGTTAGAAGCCCTCTATGTTGTAGCCATCTTGGTAGATGTCTTATTTATTTATTTATTTATTTAATATTCTGCTTTTTTACAGGTACTTCAAAGCGGATTACATTCAGGTACTGTAGATATTTCTCTTGTGACCTGGCACTTTAGATATTTTTCTATATTTCTTCCATGGGAATGTGGCTGCACCATTTCCACAACCAGGGAATGAATGTCTTCTGCCGAGTGGCCCTTCTAACAAACTTCAGCTAATGATGTATTAGCTATGTTATTTTAGATACAAATTTTGATTCAGAAAGTCAAGTTTGGATCATCTGCTTGGTCTTCCCCACATATAGCAATCAACTTAAGCAAATCACAAGATATACCACAGTCTTTGAGTTACAATTTGCAAATTCTTGTAGGAGAAACACTTTCTTAATGATAAAAAACAATGAGCAAACAGTATCATATCCATAGTCATATTGTCCCTTTACCGAATCTAAACATTTCATGAAAGGAAAGCATGTGCCATTAAAAATTAGACACTGTAATGCTTGATCATAATCATGAAGGATGACATCAATTATTCATGCATCACTTTTGAGACATAACAGTGTAGGGATTACCTTTTTTTGTTTATTATAGTTTTTGCTGTTTTTGGATTGATTAGTTTTGTGATTCTCTGTGGAACTATCTGTAAAGAATTTTCTTCCCTGTTTTGTTCAATCTATCCATTCTTATGTTGGGTAGTTTCTATTTAATTCTATAGGGTTCTTGTGATGTATATGTAAATTAATCCATGAGTGTTACGATATTACATTTCATAGTATTTATGCTAGTTGAGGAAGAATTATATTTGAAATTAAATTGTTGAGTTTGACATTTCTAATATGTTATAGTATTATCTATGGACATGAGAGTGATGTGCCTGAGATAGATTTTTGTGAGATTGTTATATTGTATAACAGTCCTGTAACCATTGATAAATATATTTCTTAAATTCTCCAGTTCTTATTAGGGATGTGAATCGTTTTTTGACGATTTAAAAAAATCATCAGATATATTTTAAATCGTCAAAAATCGTTAGAGTCGCGATACAATAGAAATTCCCCTGATTTATCGTGAAAAATCGTAAATCAGGGGAGGGGGAGGGCGGGAAAACCGGCACACCAAAACAAACCTAAAACCCACCCTGACCCTTTAAAACAAATCCCCCACCCTCCTGAACCCCCCAACATGTTTTAAATTACCTGGTGGTCCAGTGGGGGGGTCCCGGTGCGATCTCCCGCTCTCGGGCCATTGGCGCCATTTTGGCTGCCACTAATATAAATGGCGCCGATGGCCCGATAAAAAACCCCCACCCGACCCTTTAAAATTACCCCCTTAGCCTCCCCCACTCTCCCGACACCCCCCAAAAACTTTTTACACATACCTGGTGGTCCAAGGGGGCCGCGGGCAGTGATCTCCCATTCCCACGCTATCAGCTGCACTAAAAAAAATGGCGCCAATGGCCCTTTGCCCTTACCATGTGACAGGGCAAAGGTAGTGCCAGCGCCATTTTGAATATTGGCAATACGGCCCGCGTGCAGGAGATCGCTCCCGGACCCCCGCTGGACCCCCAGGGACCTTTGGCCAGCTTGGGGGGACCTCCTGACCCCCACAAGACTTGCCAAAAGTCCAGCGGGGGTCCGGGAGTGACCTCCTGCACTCTGGCCGTATTACCAGTATTCAAAATGGCGCCGGCGCTGGTCAGGAGCCCCCCCCAAGCTGGACAAAGGTCCCTGAGGGTCCAGCGGGGGTCCGGGAGCGATCTCCTGCACGCGGGCCATATTGCCAATATTCAAAATGGTGCCGGCGCTACCTTTGCCCTGTCACATGGTAAGGGCAAAGGGCCATCGGCACCATTTTTTTTATCCCAGCTGATAGTGTGGGAACGGGAGATCGCTGCCCGCGGCCCCCCTGGACCACCAGGTATGTGTAAAAAGTTTTTTGGGGGGTCAGGAGAGTGGGGGAGGCTACGGGGGTAATTTTAAAGAGTCGGGGTGGATTTTTTTTATCGGCGCGGGCCTCACTAAAAACAATTAGTGATGTGAATTGGAATCGGAACCGATTCCAATTCACATCTCGTAACGATCAGATTCCCCCCCCCCCCAGCCGAACCCGATCGTTAAAACGATCAGGCACACGATTCACATCCCTAATTCTTATTAGCCTGTTACATATGCTATGATAATACAAGTTTGCATGCATGAATACGGTGTGTACAGTGCAAGTAAAAGTGTGTGAGGTGTAGAGATGTGAATCGTGTCCTCGATTGTCTTAACGATCGATTTCGGCTGGGAGGGGGAGGGAATCGTATTGTTGCCGTTTGGGTGTGTAAAGTATCGTGAAAATCGTTAAAATCGTGAGCCTGCGCACTAAAACCCCCTAAAACCCACCCCCGACCCTTTAAATTAAATCCCCCACCCTCCCGAACCCCCCCAAATGCCTTAAATTACCTGGGGGTCCAGCGGCACACTAAAACACAGCACACTAAAACCCCCTAAAACCCACCCCGACCCTTTAAATTAAATCCCCCACCCTCCCGAACCCCCCCCCCCAATGCCTTAAATTACCTGGGGGTCCGTAGCGGCGGTCCGTAGCTTAAATTACCTCCGTAGCCTTAAATTACCTCCGTAGCGGTGGTCCGTAGCTAAATCGGGGGAAGGGGGAGAGCAGGAAAACCGGCACACTAAATCGTGTAGTCTTCAGCCGGCGCCATTTTGCAAAATGGCCGCCGTTAAATGGCGGCGGCCATAGACCAAAACGATTCGACGCAGGAGGTCGTTCCGGACCCCTGCTGGACTTTTGGCAAGTCTTATGGGGGTCAGGAGGCCCCCCAAGCTGGCCAAAAGTTCCTGGGGGTCCAGCGGGGGTCCGGGAGCGATCTCCTGCCGCGAATTGTTTTCCGTACGGAAAATGGCGCCGGCAGGAGATCGACTGCAGGAGGTCATTCAGCGAGGGTTCCGGACAACAAGATTGAGGAGCAGGAGCCCGTTCCGGACCGCTGCCGTTCCGGACCGCCGCTGGACCCGCAGGTTATTTAAGTCATTTGGGGGGGGTTCGGGATGGTGGGGGATTTAATTTAAAGGGTCGTGGTGGGTTTTAGGGGGTTTTAGTGTGCCGTGTTTTAGTGTGCCGCTGGACCCCCAGGTAATTTAAGGCATTTGGGGGGGGGGGGGGTTTGGGAGGGTGGGGGATTTAATTTAAAGGGTCGGGGTGGGTTTTAGGGTGTTTTAGTGTGCCGGTTTTCCTGCCCTCCCCCTTCCCCCGATTTACGATTTTTTGACGATAAATTGGGGGAATTGGTATTGTATCGTGGCCCTAACGAGTTTTGACTATTTAAAATATATCGGACAATATTTTAAATCGTCAAAAAACGATTCACATCCCTAGTGAGGTGTTCCTGAATGACTGTGAGAGAGGAAGATGGAGCAAAGCTGTGAATGTACAGAAAATTAGGTTTAGATTATGAGAAGAGAGATGGTGTGTGCATATTGACAATGAGATTCTAGGCATTGGGATAGGTCAGTGTTTTTTGAAAAGAGAGCAACATGATCCCTGGTGGGAAAACTACATTGACACTTTAAAAGCATTTCTTGCATAGAAAGATTTAGTCTGCTTTTAAAAACAGGAAATATTAAAATATATATATTTTGGAAGGGGTGGTCATTAATCTCTTAGCATAAAAGAAGAGGATTTCTTCCAGTTAGATTTCTTTTTTCTAACAAGAGCAAACATTTTTAAAAGTCTAAAAGTCACTCACATAGGAGAAGTAATAGGAATTGCACTGTCTTGTCATTGCTTAGACCCAGACTTGCATGATCTTGAAGCTTCAGGAGGCAAATGCAAAGGTATATGAATTTTGGTGAATAACTGTTTGCATCGCTGGGTGGATCCTCTTGTGCACTCTGAATCTGATATTTTCAGGCTGCAACAAATATCTTGTTGTCGCCCGCGGTCGCCGCGTCAGCGACCGGGCTCCTACCTCCTCAGCTGGGTCCGGGGGTCTGCCGCAAGCCGCGGGAGCCAGGGCCGGCCTGGCCGCATGGCGGTGATCCTTCCTCGTGGAGGACGCTGCCGAGCTCGGGAGATGGCTCCGCCCCCGAAGGGGAACGCGCGCGCGCGAGGGGCCGGCTTTTGACGGTCCAGCACCCGGATGTGCTGAACCGCCCCTTCTCTGACGTCAGCACCGGCGGGGAATTTAAGTCGCCTTCACTCCTTCCTACTTTGCCTTGCAACGAGTTCACTTCGGTGGATTAGTTGCTGCTCCAGGTGCCTCTGTTTCTGCTTGTCAGTTTCAGCTTCCCAGTTTTCAGATTCCTGTGCCTGTCTTGATCCCGGACTGTCTTCTCGCTTCTGATTCCTGCTGCCTGCCTTGACCACGGATTGTCTTCTCGCTTCTGATTCCTGCTGCCTGCCTTGACCACGGATTGCCTTCTCGCTCCAGACTCCAGCTGCCTGCCTTGTTCACGGTACGTCTCTCTCTCCTGCCTTCACGCCTGTTCCAGTTCCGGTCCGGGTCTTCCACGCCAGTCCTCTCCTAAGTCCCAGCGGTCCGGGTCCCTACGGGCTCCTCCTGGGGGGACCTCGGACTTCCAGGGTGAAGCCACCTAAGTCCTAGCGACCCGGGCGTTCACAGCTCCTCTGGGGGCGTCACGGGTTTCCAGGCGAAGTTCCATCTACGGCTGTGCGTGTCTGCCTCCCGACCACTTCCCAACAAGGGTCGGCCCAAGGATCCACTTCCGGATTTCAACATATCTAACTATTTCTCACTATTTAATTTCTTTAGATTTCAAAATGATTTGGGGGGAATCGAACCTGAAGTTTTAATATTTTCAACATTCCACATTTTTTAATTAACTTCAGTGTTATTTATGTTTTGTTCATTCTCTCTTATTAATCTTTGATGTACTCTATCATTACTGTCGAGTGTTTATTTTCATTGTGGGTGTTCAAAATACTAATACAAATAATGTTAATAATAACAATAATGAGGCTATTCACTATCACAGCCTAAGAAATATCCTTTTTCTTACAAACAAACCTTTTGAACACCCTCCAAAAAAGAATACTTATGTTCTACCTTTCTTTCTTCTCTCCACAATGATCAAGGTATTTTCAGTCCCATGGACACCTGCATTAGACTTTTTTTTCCCTCCACTGGAATGAAGGCAGTTTGCCCTTTCAGTAGAAAAACATCTGATGACTGTATGTAATGGGACTTTCCCAGAATATACATTTTAGCCTCCTTTGTTCTCAAAGCACATCCCAGTAACACACCTGTTTTAGTGCCTAATTGAAAAACAGATCTATAAATATTGCTATTTGCTTTTTATAGATTTCATGTATTTTTCATAGGGAAAAATGAATAAAATGATCTTTTAACCAATAGATGTCCCATCAGTCATGACATGTGATTTCTAGAGCTAATACGAAAAACTAAAAGAGATCAAAAGATGAACATATACCTTTTATTAAGCTTATAGATTTAATATGTGAGCCAATGGGACCACACAGACCTCCTGTTCCAACAGCTAAACTTGTGTGGTCTTGTATAGTCTGAAACGATAAGCCAATATTTGCAAGCCCGTTGAAAGTACTGTCTTGGGCTTTTTTAGTGTTACAAAACAGCTTGTAAGACGTTTTTTACATTTATTTTCTTATAAAGGATGAAGGATCTGTTTTTTAATATATGTAAATTTGTACTGAATTGGACTAAATAATTCAAAACTGAGCTTGTGCTTTTTAGCTGGCAAAATTTGATTTTTTTCAAGGATTTTCCCTCCTGGTGTTTCAGAAATAATGTTTTCCAGCACCAGGACCTGCATACAACGGTGCCTCTTTTCCTTTGATCCAGTGTTCTTTTCTTCGCTCTTGCATCCTATAGAAGCATTCCTGATGTATAGTATAACTAAATTAAACACTTTCTTAAAATCAATAGTATAAGCTTGCTGCTGAATACTGTATAGAAAATGGGATTATTTTTAGGTTTGTATTTTACATGAAAGATGGAATTTTATTTGGTTGCTGTGAGAGCAAATAAAGCAATTTGGCCATCCTAGTTTTAATTACGGTACTTTTATTGCTTCTACAAACTCTAGTTAATAATAATATGAGAAAATGATAATAAAATTGATATAATTTCCTGCATAAAAAGCATGCAAAATACAATATTCTACATTTAGATATGCAAACTATTTGATATTTATTTATGCATTCTGGTTAAACTAGAAGTTAAAGTATAGCAAAGGTCTTAAGAAATGATTTATCCAGGCTTTCATTTTCTTTGTCACATTCATTAGCAGAGGATGTAATGGAAGATGTTACTAACAATAGTTGTAGGGCTCACTCTTAAATATGAAGTGACTTCAAATAATTTTGACATGTTAAAAAACTAACTTTTAATTCTTGAGTCTTATTTTCATGCTCTACTTTCAAAATATTACAAAAACCACGCCTTATGTGGCAAGACGACACTATTGCAAATATGAAAATATAGACGTATTTCCCAACTTTATCAATTCATATAGATAATATTTTAGATATTTTTAGGGGACCATCATATAACCCCTTAGTTCATATCTTTTAGAACATGACTTATGATCTACTGATAAATCATGGGGGTACATATATAATCACAAGTCCATTTTTAAGACTTTTTAAATGTTTTTCAATACTATAAATTTAAAAAAGTGCACTACTTCCCAATTTTTGTGAGTTACTTCAGGCCCAACACGGTACCATGTTTCGCAGACTGCTGCTTCAGGGGCTGGAATCTATCTGCTGCATTTGATACGGTGGATCATCAGATTTTAATTACCCGTCTTAAAGAAATTGGAATCCAACATACGGTTTTAAATTGGTTTATATCGTTTTTAGACAACCGGAATTTTCAAGTAAAAATAAAAAACACACTATCCAAGAGCTTCTCATTAAAAACAGGCGTACCACAAGGTTCCACTCTCTCTGCTACATTATTTAACATTTATATTTTACCTATATGCCACTTTTTATCAGGATTGGGACTTAATTTTTATGTATATGCAGACGATATTCAATTTCTTGTACCCATTAATAATTCAATAGAGCAATCATTAAAAACTGTATCTTTGTACCTCACTATAATTAATCAGTTACTTATACCATTGAAATTAATTCTGAACACTAATAAAACAGAAATATTATTACTAGAACGAAAATGTATGGAAA
This sequence comes from Rhinatrema bivittatum, assembly GCF_901001135.1. Taxonomy (NCBI): domain Eukaryota; kingdom Metazoa; phylum Chordata; class Amphibia; order Gymnophiona; family Rhinatrematidae; genus Rhinatrema; species Rhinatrema bivittatum. Next base: position 241,354,738 of record NC_042615.1, read on the forward strand.
GAAACTTACAACCCATTCACCTTAATAATAACACGATAATACAACCATGTTCCTTTGTTAGAGATCTGGGAATAACGATAGACACAGACCTGGGTATGAAATAACATATTGCATTAAAAATAAAAGAAGGTTATTTCAAATTGCTTACCCTTAGAAAGCTTAAGCCTTTATTAGCCCCAAGGGAATTTAGAACAGTATAACAATCCCTTATATTATCAAATATAGATTACTGCAATGCACTATTATTGGGACTCTCTAAAAACACTGTCAGACCTCTGCAAGTTTTACAAAATGCAGCAGCACGTGTGTTAGCTGGAACTAAAAGGTGTGAACACATTACCCCTGTGTTAAGTTCTTTACACTGGCTTCCGATATCATTTCGTGTACAATACAAGGTAGCATGTATATTGCATAAAATAATACATGGAGACAATACAGAATGGCTTAATTACTCCATACATTTGCACGTTCCACAAAGATATCTAAGATCCAGTAACAAGGGGCTTATGTCTGTTCCCACGATCAAATCAGCAAGACTCTGCGAAGTTCGCGACAGAACAATCTCCATTGCTGGTCCGAGACTATGGAATACATTGCCAACTAATTTGAGATTGCAAATGGACATTAAGAAATTTAAGGCAGAATTGAAAACATCGCTTTTTACTCGCGCATATACAGAGGCAAGATAGCATTTCAGCAAGCTTATCTCGTTCTTATTCTGTTTCTCTTATTTTTATCCTAGTTTTTATTGTATTACTGTATAAATTTTAGGGATACTTTATTGGTTTTATTATTTTTAGAGATAACAATTTATAGTTTGGTATTAAATGTACTACTGTTATTATATTTAATGTATTTATTGTTAACTGTACACCGTTGTGATGCTCTTTCAGACTGATGTGACGGTATAAAAAACCTAAATAAACTATAAACTATAATTCACATTTACCCTTTTTAGACCTCTCATGATTTTAAAGACCTCTATCATATCTCCCCTCAGCCATCTCTTCTCAAAACTGAACAGCCCTAACCTCTTTAGCTTTTCCTCATAGGGGAGCTGTTCCATCCCCTTTATCATTTTGGTCGCCCTTCCTGTACCTTCTCCATCACAACTATATCTTTTTTGAGATGCGGTGACCAGAATTTTACACAGTACTCAAGGTGTGGTCTCACCATGGAGCAATACAGAGACATTATGACATTTTCCATTTTATTCACCATTCCCTTCCTAACAATTCCTAACATTCTGTTTGGTTTTTTTTACTGCTGCAGCACACTGAGTTGACCATTTCAATGTATTATCCACTATGACACCTAGATATTTTTCCTGGGTGGTAGCTCCTAACATGGAACTGTTATGGTTACTGATGTTTGGGTGGATCCTTGGACACTGTGGCAGCTGACCACGGCCACAGGGGGCAGTCCTGTGAGGGACCACAGTGTCAGGCTAGACTCTGGACACACAAACACAGATTTGACTCTTTTATTAAACAGTTTTGGAAACCACCAGAGGTGGCAGTAGTGAGTAGTGGATGTTGAGCCCAGCTGGGCAGGTCTCCCACAGAATGCTGGAACAGCGAATCCTCTGCTAAGCTGTGCTGTAGTGGAAAGAGACTGAGAGTTATGAGTACACAAGGAGAAGCATTCAGAGTCCCAGATAGAATTAGGAGAAGTTCCGAGATAGGGAGAGCAGGCCCTCGAGGAGCAAGTACCTGATCCCTTAGAGCAGAGAGACTCAGTTGTATTGTACTCATGTAGCAGTAACAGAGATTCCACTAGACGAGAGGTCTGGCACCGGAACAGAGGGCAGGCCCTCGAGGAGCAAGTACCTGGTTCCAGTGAAGCAGTACTGTGGAAAGGATGGTAGTTGTACACACAGATGGAAACTGTTAGTGAAGTCTTCCAAGTAGAAAGGTTTGAAGATGCAGGCAGCGACTCAGGGAACATGGGCCCTCGAGGAGCGAGTACCGGTTTCCTGATAGCACCTGAAAGAAGCAGAAGAGACCCCCGAGGAGTGGGTACCCCATTAGCAACCCCGAAGCGTGTAAGAGTTCCAGATAGCATTGGAGTGGAAGAGCAGCTTCGGTACGGAGAGCGAATCCCATCCGTAGAGTTTCCGTTGCTAACTCGATGAGCTAGCAAATACTGGAGGCTTAAATATCCGGGCAGCATGACATCATATCAGGGGGATGCCCCTGAGGTTCGCGCCAACGTGGAAATAAAGATGAGGGCGGCGTGCGCGTGCACCCTAAAGTACCTTGGAGGAGCATGGTGGTAGGCAGCACCAAAGCCGGTCCTGGGACGCCGGAGAGGATGGCAAACAGATGCCGCGCAGCCAGTAGTCCGAGGTGAACGGGAGGAGCCACAAGTAGTGAGAGGTAGGCGGGGCGAAGCCGTCGAAGACCTTCGGTTGCAACAGGAACCTAACATTGTGTAAGTACAGCATGGATTATTTTTCCCTATATGCATCACCTTGCACTTGTCCACATTAAATTTCATTTGCCATTTGGATGCCCAATCTTCCATTCTCGCAAGGTCCTCCTGCAATTTATCACAATCCTCTTGTGATTTAACTACTCATCTGCAAATTTCATTACCTCACTCATCGTATTCCTTTCCAGATGATTTATAAATATACTGAAAAGCACCGGCCTCAGTACATATCCCTGAGGCACTCCACTGTTTACTCTTTTCCACTAAGAAAATTGATGATTTAATCCTACTGTCTTTCAACCAGTTTGTAATCCATGAAAGGACATCACCTTCTATCCCATGACTTTTTAGTTTCCTTAGAAGCCTCTCATGAGGGACTTTTTCAGACGCCTTCTGAAAATCCAAATACACTATATCTACTGGCTCACCTTTATCCTCATGTTTATTAACCCCTTCAAAAAAATGAAGCAGATTTGTGAGGAAAGACTTGCCTTGCATAAATCCATGCTGACTGTGTTCCATTAAACCATGTCTTTCTATCCTTTTTGAAAGAAGCGACAGCTGTCAGCAGGTCTGACAGCCCACGCTCAATTTTATAGGCATCAGTTCTCGAACCCGCTGACAGCCACGGGTTCGGAAAACGGACGCCGGCTAAATTGAGCGTTCGTCTTCCAACCCGTGGGCAGATTTTTAATTTTTGATTTTTTTTATATTTGGGGCTTCCTACTTAATATTGCTATGATATTAAGTCAGAGGGTGTACAGAAAAGCAGCTTTTTCTGCTTTTCTGTACACTTTCCCGGTGCCAGCCGAAATTAACTCCAGCCTTTGACAGGCGTTAATTTCTGAAAGTAAAATGTGTGGCTTGGCTGCACATTTAACTTTTTGTATTGCGCGGGAATAACTAATAGGTCCATCAACATGCATTTGCATGTTGCGGGCGCTATTAGTTTGGGGGGGGGGTTGGAATATAAGGGATAAAAATAGCGCATCGAAAACGCGCAGCCAAACACGGGCTAACAGTGCGCTCCACCGGAGCACACTTTACTGTATCGGCCTGTTAATGCTCTGTAATTTTGATCTTTAGAATAGTTTCCACTATTTTTCCAGCACTGAAGTCAGGCTCACTGGTCTATAGTTTACTGGATTGTCCCTGGAGCCCTTTTTAAATATTGGGATTACATTGGCCACCCTCCAGTTTTCAGGTAGAATGGATGATTTTAATGATAGGTTACAAATTTTAGGTTACAAATTACATGACAGCCATTAGAGAGGGGGAGGTCCACCACAATTTCGGTGGACAGATGGGTCCAAGGGTCCTTGGGGGCTGGCAACGGCTGTAACAGCCCCCGAGGTCATTCCACCACAGGTTTTTGCTGGGCGCAGATAGGACAAGTGTCCATGTAGGCCTTGATGTCTCTCTGCATCTTCGGCCACCAGTAATACTGTTGGAGTAATGCAAGGGTCCGGGCCCAACCAGGATGTCCTGCGACATGAGAATCGTGGGATCATTCCAAAACTTTCTGACAGAGATGGCATGGGACGATCATCTTTTCTGGAGGAACGGTTATGGAAGCAGCCAAGAGAATCCATGCTGGATCAATGATGTGGCCCAGAGGTTCAGGCGTATCTTCAACTTCGAATGACCGGGAGAGAGCATTGGCTTGAAAATTCTTGGAGGCTGGCCTGTATCTTACCTTGAATCGAAGCGAGCGAAAAACAGGGACCATAGGGCTTGTTGAGTGTTTAATTGTTGAGCATGACAAAGAATTTCCAGGTTTTTGTGGTAGGTATATTCCATGATGTTGCGCTCCCTCCAACCACTGTCAACACTGTCACCACAGTCACCCTGTGGAGTCAGGATGGCAAAGGCACAGTTCCTGGAAGAAGGCCCTTTATAGCTTAAGAAAGATGGTGACTGCCTCTGGAGGCCAGTCCTTGGTGTTTGCCCCTTTCCTGGTGAGCTTTGTAAGGGGTGTCGCAATCTGAGAGTAGTTGGGAAAAAAGTGTCGGTAGAAATTTGCAAATCCTAAAACTCTCTGTAAGGGACGAAGACCGAAGGTTGCGGCCAATTCAGAATACATTTTACTTTCTCAGGATGCATGCACAAGCCACTGCTGCTGCAAATTATGTACCCCAGGAAGGGTAAGCTCTTCTTTTCAAAAGTGCATTTCTCCAGCTTGGTGTATAGCTTATGGACCCATAGTCTTTGGAGAACCTGGCAGATGTTGCAACGATGGGAAGGGAGGTCTTTGGAGAAGATGAGAATATCATGTAGGTAATAGGGATGTGCAGAGCAAAATTTTATGTTCATATTTTTTATGTCCGAAAGGGGGTCCCACTTGCGGCCAATATGGACATAAAAAAAATCCAATGAGTTGGGTATATGTACATATGTGCAAAAAAAAAATTTAAACCCCCTCACCCTCCTTAATCCCCCCCCCAGACTTACCACAACTCCCTGGTGATCGAGCGAGGAGTGAGGACGTCATTTCTGCAATCCTTGGCGAGAAGCATGTGACGTCGGTGGCACGTCGAGTGACGCGGCGTCACGTGATTCCCGGCTCGTTCGCGCCGGACGGCTCGTTCGGCCCAAAAAGAACTTTTGGCCAGCTTGGGGGGGCCTCCTGACCCCCCCAAGCTGGCCAAAAGTTCTTTTTGGGCCGAACGAGCCGTCCGGCGCGAACGAGCCGGGAATCACGTGACGCCGACGTCACGTGATTCCCGGCAAGTTCGCGCCGGACGGCTCGTTCGGCCCAAAAAGAACTTTTGGCCAGCTTGGGGGGGCCTCCTGACCCCCTCAAGCTGGCCAAAAGTTCTTTTTGAGTGATGCGGCGCCACGTGATTCCCGGCGAGTTCGCGCCGGACGGCTCGTTCGGCCCAAAAAGAACTTTTGGCCAGCTTGGGGGGGTCAGGAGGCCCCCCCAAGCTGGCCACATATCGAACATATCTATGTTCGATATGTGGGAAATCCGATCGTTTATGTCGAATCAATTTTTTAAGTAAAAAAAAAATATGAGTTGCGTTTTACTAATGCGGTCAATCCGAATGCACACCCCTAGTAGGTAAACTACCACACATCCTTATAGGAGATCCATGAAGATCTCTTTCATCATGCCTTGGAATATGGTGGGAGCGTTGCATAAGCCAAAGGGCATGACCAGGTATTCTTAATGCCCGTCTCACATATTGAACGCTATCTTCCAATTGTCGCCTTGCTTGATTCGAATGAGATTGTAGGCCCCGCACAGATCCAGATTTGTGAATATCTTGGCCCCCTGCTATCGATCTAATAGCTCTGGGATAAGCGGCAAGGGACATTGGTCCTTCTTGGTTATAGCATTTAGACCCCTATAACCTATACAGGGGTGTAACATCCCATCCTTCTTGGTTACAAAGAAGAACCCTGCACTCACTGGAGATGTGGAAGGCCTGATGAATCCTTTGTCGAGATTTTCTTGAATGTATTGGAACATGGCTTTGGTCTCCAGAAGAGATAGGGGATACACCATTCCCTGTGGCAGGATGATCCCTGGCAAAAGGTTAATGGCACAGTTGAAAGAATGGTGCTCTGACAAGGTCTCTGCTGCCTTCTTGGAAAATATGTCTGCATAGTCAGCATACTGCAGTAGCAGTCCCAGTGAAGTTGTGGCTAGCGGAACAGAAGGGGGAGCCTTAACAGGAAGGAGGCATGAGGTATGGCAATGAGGTTTCCACCTTGTCAGCTGAAGTGATCCCCAGGGGAGTGCAGTTGTATCCAGGGTAGTCCCAGCACAATTGGGTGTACGGCCTTCTTGAAGATATGAAAGACTACCTTCTCCCAGTGTAGCATTCTGGTGCAAAGCCACAGTGGCGCAGTCATTGGGGTGATCTGATTGGGCAGAGGTTCTCCATAGATAAAAGAAATGATCAGAGGTGAGTCCCTGGGGACCGTCAGTAATTTCAGATGGTCCACTAGGGCCTTCATGATGAAATTTCCCCCTGCACCAGAGTCCACCAGTGTGAGGATGGAGAATTCATGTTCATCCAGTTATTGCCATTGGAATTGTAAGTCAAGGAGTCGGAATGGTATAGCCTAGGGTCATTTCCCCACTGACTCCTAGGCTTGGGTGTTTCCCTGCTTCACTGGACAATGAGCCAGCAGGTACTCCTTCTCTGTGCAGCAAAAGCAGAGCTCAGGATTCAGTGATGGTGCTTCTCCTCCGGCGTGAGATGGCTCTGCCCGAGCTGCATTGGTTCTTCATGGTATCCTGAGGCAGGAGTTCCCATGGGTAATGGAGCAAGGGGACATGAAACAATGGAGTGAGTTGCACATCCCTACATGGGGCTCACAACTTTCGAGCCCTTTGCTGGAGGCGCCAGTCAATCCTTCTGGGCAGGTCGATGAGGGCATCGAGTGATTCGGGTAGTTCTCAGACTGCCAATTCATCCTTGATTTGAGAAGATTGTCCTTTCAAAAAAATGTTCCCGAGACTGTCCTCCCTCCAATTCAATTCCGTAGCCATGGTATGAAATTCAATGGCATAGTCTGTCAGGGTCCTGGTATCCTGTCATAGGTGCAGCAAGTCAGACCCCTAAGTGTCCAGATGACCGGGCTCATCAAGTACCTGCTTAAAGGCCTTGACAAATTGTTGCAGGTCCTGAAGCAAAGCATTTCCCTACTCCCACAGGCAGGAAGCTCAAGCTAGTACCTTCCCATCGAGGAGGGAGAGGAAGAAGGTCGTTTTAATGGTGTTGCTGTAGAACTGCATGGGTTGAAGAGAGACATGCATAAAGCATTGATTTAAGAAACCCTGGCACAGCTTGGATTCCCTGCATACCTGGGGTATACAGGAAGGCAGATGGTAGATACTGCCAGTACAGTTGTAGGAACCGCTGGAGAGGTGGTGCCTGTCATGGCAGTGGTGTCATTGAGACGGGTGCTGAGGCACTCCATGGAACCTGCCAGAACGTTTAGAAATTGATGTTGTTGCTGAATCTTCTGCACTAGGCTCGGAATGGCCTGGAGGCCTGAGAGATCTGCCAGGTCCATGGCCTCAGCAAACTGTTATAACAATGGACCCTTTGACTGAGATGAGGTTGGCACCACCTGCAGCAAGGAGCCCTGGAGGTCCTCGTCATTGGCAGGTGGAACTTGCCAGTGCAGAGACAACAGGACCTTCACCAATACCAGCCCTCGTTCCCCGCAAGTTGAGTCCTTGGAAGCTGGGGCCGGATGGACTTGACGCAGGTCTCTGATGACGAGGAATCCCATGATGGACAGCAGGCAGAAATAGAGTCAAGACATTCCAAGGGTCGGGGAATGCATCCAACAGTGGAGTCCAGAAGACATGCCAAGGGATGAGACAGGTGGTGATAAACCAGGTCTGGGAAACTTACCAAAGGTCAAGACGGGTGTCAATCAAGCAAAGTCCAGAGGAGGTCTGAAGTCAAGGTGAAGAATCAATCCAGAAGAAAACAAGACAAAGCCCAGGAGACAGGAGCACGGAGTCAGGAACACGGAGTCAGGAACACAGAATCAGGAACATGGAATAGCTACTCTCTAGGAGTTCAACCTGTTGCTGAGGCAAGGACTGAAGGCAGGGACCAGCCTTAAGTAGTCTCTGAGCAATGATGTCATCGGTGAGGGCCACAGGGCATTTCCCACCGTGCACCCTTTAAATAAAGTGGAAGGATCACGTGATGCAGTAAGGGGATCAGACGTGGGATCTCCCTTGTCGGCCTCTCCGCCTCCATCCTGACCCATCCGAGGCTCCCTACTTCAAATTCCACTGCATGAACTAACTCATCAGCATTGTGTGACCTACCATCAACTAAAAATTTTGCAGTATGACATCCAGAACAGCAAAAAAAGAAAAGGAAAGGGAAAAGGCCCATCCACCTGACCAGGCCCTGGATGAGGAGAGCACTATCATGGAGGCCGCTCCAACAGTGGCACTGGCAGAGATCAAATCGGCGGGTTCAAGAGGCCCTGGGGTCCGAATTATTAACAATCTCTAATCAGCTCACGGAACTGACTGCATCTATAACGGGGTTTGAATCCCGTTTTACCGCGATCGAGCAGCGCATTTCAGATGTGCAAGACGACCACACTGACACCCGGAGGGAGCTAGATTCCATGAAAGCCACGGTTGAAAAGCAGGCAGACCATTTGGAAGATCTGGAGAATCGGTCCTGCCAGTCAAATCTAAGGTTTGTTGGCCTGTCGGAGAAGTTGGCTGAAAAGGACCTGGCGGCCTTTCTGGAGAACTGGCTGCCGCGTGTTTTGGAGCTCCCCCTGGTTCATGGGCCGTTACGGGTTGAAAGGGTACACCGTATAGGCCCAAAACGAGTTGAAGAGGCGCGGCCACGGGTTACGATCGCAAAGATTTTGAACTTTCAACACAAAACGGCGATCCTCCGGGCTGCGTGCACTGGACCGGGCCTCGTGTATGAAAACACTAAAGTCCTCGTCTTTCAGGACTTTTCGGCCAGCCTAAGTCAGCAGCGTAGGGCCCTGACGCCATTTTGCACCCGCCTCTATGCCATGAAGATACGGGCGACTCTTGTCTACCCGGCCCACCTCTGGGTCCCTACCGCAAATGGCACTCACTGGCTCAACACCCCAGAGGAAGCTCAACAATACCTGGCCTCCATCGACCCTTCTGCGCTGGTGGTGGCAGGAGCTCCTCCTTCGTGATCCTTCCAGCAGCTGCCTTTACTGTGCTCGGTGGGTCGGTAAGCTCATCTGGTACTTGTTGATGGCGGCCAGTTCGGCCGCAGTATAGTAAACTGTGTTGATGAACCTCTTTTTGGCTGGGGCAGTCCTGCGCTCTGTGTGCTATCCGGGGGACCCCTGGAGACCATCTGGTGTGAGGGTGAGGGAGCAGGACATGATCGTTGCAAGAAAGTTTGGCTGAACGCAGTCTCATCAGTGTCTGCAATTGATTTCTGCATGGTAGCTGCTGCACCACGGACAATGCTCCCGGCCCCTGTTTTACTGTTTTCTATTTCAGGTCTAGTTTCTCTATTTGCTCTCTTGGTACATCAGACGCCTGTTGCAATGGGTTCTTCCTTCTCCTGATATGCTGTATGTAGCCTGTGGGCAAAATCATGTTCCATAAGTGTGTTGATGGGTGATTTTCCTGCTTTCTCCATTTTATTCTCTGGATGGGTCCTAAATTGTCTGCAGATCACACTGTTTGAACAAATGGGGTGCTGGATGGGTTGGGGTGGGGGATGGAGGGGCAGTTTGCATTGAAGTGATCTCCATAAGATTGCAGGGATGTGTTTCTCTGTTTGTTTGGGGAGTTGGGGGGGGGGGGTGGAGGGAAGGGTGAGGGGCGGATGGGGTTCTATTGCTGTATCTGGCAGGTTTATATACTGTGATGGGGGTTTCGGCATAAATACAGTCTTTCCTATTGTGACCCAGGTTGTGGAGATGATGTTTACGGGGATCTTGGCTGGGAGGATCTCTGTTTCTCACTACCTTTTCATTTCTTTCACTTTCTTTCCTGATGTGGTAGACACTGGCTAAGCAACATGCCCGCCTGATCTCTTGGAATATATGTGGTATTAATTCTTCTATCAAAAGAACAAAAATTCTCACACTCTTAAAAAAAAAATCAGCTGATTTAGTGTTTCTTCTTCAAGAAACCCATCTTATGGATGTTGAACATCAAAAATTATGCCGTGATTGGGTGGGGTTGGTACACTTTGCTTCAGCTACCACTAAATCCGCTGGTGTCGCTATTCTAATACATAAGCGATTTCCTCTGTCTATTAAACATGAAATTAAGGATCCCATGGGCAGATATATCATATTGATTGTCGAGCTCTTTTAGCGCACGATAGTGCTGTGTAATTTATATGCTCCTAACAATCCGCTTCTGGCTTTTTTTTTCAAACCATCCATGATCACTTAGTGCCTTATATGAATTGTGGCCTTATTGTTGGAGGCGACCTCAATACCATCAGAGATCCCCAGTTGGACAGAGGGGGGGACGCCAGCCACAGTAGAGGTCACTGGGGTAAACCTTTTTCCCTGTTTGAACAGGAATTGGACCTATTGGATGCATGGCACACATTAAACCCTACAGCTTCTGATTTTACGCATCTTTCACGTGCGCACGCCACATACTCCCGCTTGGACTACATTTTGCTTAGCACTAATCTGTACTCTCAATTCACTGATGTGGGCATAGACGATATTATCCTATCAGATCATGCCCCTGTCTAGGTGGAGTTGACTTGGTCAGTGGGAAACCCCACCACATTCCATTGGAGATATCCGTATTATCTGCATGGGGACACTGATTTTCGAGTGCACCTTCAGGCCAAATGGAAGGAGTATGCCTCTCATAATATGCAACATACGGAGGACCCGGTGTTATATCGGTACACCTCTAAAGTGGTTATGAGGGGGGAAATCATATCTTATGTGGCGCATAGGAAGAAAATGTTAGATAAACGGATTCTTGTTTTAAGCTCACAACTTCACGGGGCCAAACAAACATTGATATCTGACAATACCCCTGCTCACAGGGCCCAGTATCTATCAGTGCAAAGTGCTCTTAATTCTTTATTACATCAGAGGGCAAAGAAAAGTGTTTTGTATTACCAGCACAAGCTTTTCCAAATGGGGAATAAACCGGGCAAGATAATGGCTAACTTAATTCGAGCCCAACGAGCATCCAATTTTGTGGCTGCACTGAGGTCCTCCACAGGAAAACTGGTCACAGATACTCCCAGTGTGTTAAAGGTTTTCAGGGACTACTATGCTACTTATAAACTGCTGAACCCAGGGAAGTGGACAGATGCCAGCAATTTTGTGACAGGGTAGAGATGTCTCGAATTACTCTAGAACAACAAAGTCAGCTCAATCAACCGATCTCAGAGGTTGAGACGAGGAGGATTATTTGGCAAGCTAAATGCTTTAAAGCCCCAGGGCCCAATGGCTTTACAGCCGAATATTACAAGGCTTTAACAGATGCCTTGATAGGCCCCCTTACTAACACCTTTAATGCCTTGATCGAAAGGGGTACTTATCCAGGACAAAGCAATGAAGCTATCATTACATTGATCCCTAAATCGGGGAAGGACCCACAATCACCTTCAGCATATCATCCCATATTGTTATTAAATGTCGACCAGAAGCTGTTGGCAAAACCTTTAGCTGATAGACTGGCTTTGCTCCTGCCCTCTCTAATTCGACCAGACCAAGTGGGGTTTATACGGAAACGATACGCATTTACGAACATCCAACGGGTACTGACTGCTATGGCACTATGCCCGCAGTTCCAAGAACCCTACCTGCCCATAAGTTTCGATGCGGAAAAGGCCTTTGATAGGCTGGAGTGGGGCTATTTATTTCATATTCTAGATGAGATGAATATCACCGGTTGGTTTCAAGAGGCGATTCATCTCCTGTATCAGGGCTCGGTGGCGAGGATAGAGGTGAACCAATCTCACTCTGACACTTTTCCCATTTAACGGGAACCAGACAGGGATGCCCCTTATCCCCTTGCTGTTTCTCTTACAATTTGAGCCGCTTCTCTTGGCAATTCAGGGGGCTTGGCAAGTGAAAGGGGTTCGCTTTCAAGCCCAGACTTTCAAATACGCGGCTTTTGCTGATGATCTTCTGGTCTTTTTAACTAAGCCTACAGCATCCCTCCCACATTTGCTGTTCCTTTTCAGTGAGTTCGGCTCCTTCTCAGGCTTTCGCTTAAACCAAGAAAAGTCTGAAGTGCTGGCATACCCGGATGCGCTGCGAGACAGATGGGAGGGTCCCTTTCCTCTGCTCTGGGCACAGGGGCATTTGCGATACCTGGGCATCTACCTATCCACAGATTTCCCTCAGCTCTATCCCTTGAATGTACACCCTTTAGTTACTTTCACTCTGGAACGGATGCAATGTTGGCGGTCCCTACCATTGTCTTTAGGGGGTCGCATTCATCTATTTAAAATGATTATTTTGCCCAAATGGCTATATGTTCTTCAGGATTTGGTGCTTCGACTTAAGGTCCGGGACATTAAGCGACTAGAAAGTGGAATGAGGAGTTTCTTTTGGAAGGGGAAAAAATCTAGAATTGTGTTAAGTCGCTTGCAGGGTAGGTGGGGTATGAGTGGCCTTAGTGTCCCTGACTTTTGCTTGTACAACTGGGCCAGTAACTTAAGGGTGGTGTGGGAGTGGTTGGTAGGGGAGGGGTTTTACACCCATTTAGCGGCCGAGCGTGAAATTTGTGGCACTCGCGACTTGCGCTTTGTCTTACAGACTACATGGGATAAACTGAACCTACCCGACCAGTTGGCAGGTCTGATTTGCCCGGTAAGACATGCCTGGCTTCGTTTATTGAAATTGTTGCAGCTTCCTCAGGGGTGTGCATATTTCCTCCCTTTGCAAGGAAACCCTGATTTTTCTCCTGAATCTACCTCCATAGTTTTTTGGAAGTGGGCAGCCCGGGGGATCATGCAATTGGGTCATGTTATGGATGACACGGGGCAACTACTCACCCCTCACAAATTGTCTACACTCTATGGTCTGGGGAACTTATCTGCATTTTCTTACCTGCAGATTTCTCATTATGTTAAATCCCTACCGGACGCTGGCTTCTTGCCTAGTGGATTCAGGGCCGTCGAGGCCTGTTTCCTGCTAGAGCGGACTTCAGTGCCTTCACTCTCACACTATTATAACAAGTTGCGGAGTCTCGTCTCTCAGAATCCATGCTCAGCCCTGGCGGACCGCTGGAATAGGGAGGGGGTGTTCCATGTCTTGGCCACTCAATTGGGAGCCTGCTTTAGACACATTGCGAAAGTCTCTTCAAACTCCTATTATCAAGAAATGCAATTTAAATTTCTCTGGAGAGCATATGTGTCCACACAGGTGGCGGTCCACTCTACAGGGGTGTACAGCAAGAACAAAGAATGTCAATCAGACCGTCAACTTGCCAGTTTACATGGAACCAGTAGTAATTAATCTTTCAAAATACACATTGAATCCGGTTGAGGAGCACGCATTGTCAAAAGGTTTTTCATTTGTAGCTCACTGCAAACACAATTCCTTTCAATTTCATATAGACTTTGAAAAATTTATCAGAACTTTATCTTTGAAATTAAATTTTTCTCAATAACCGTATGAAATGCCACAAACATCAAGGGTATTTGAAAAATCATGGTGGTGTCCTCCTGGTCCAGTAGATGCAGTACTTCAGACCTACAAAAAGGTTGTCCTTCAGGATGTTGAAAAATATGAATCGTCAAAATCTAAATTTGGTGCATATAGTGGGGCGGATTTTCAGAGCCCTGCTCGCCTAAATCCGCCTAAATCCAGACGGATTTAGGCGAGCAGGGCCCTGCGCGCCGGTGCGCCTATGTTCAATAGGCCTACCGGCGCGCGCAGACCCCGGGACTCGCGTAAGTCTCGGGGTTTTCCGAGGGGGGCGTGTTGGGGGCGTGTCGAGGGGGCGGGCCCGATCCACGTGGCGTTTTCGGGGCGGGCCGTAGCGTTTCGGGGGCGGGCCCAGGGGAGTGGTTACGGCCCGGGGAGGTCCGGGGGCGTGGCCGCGCCCTCCGGACCCACCCCCAGGTCGCGTCCCAGCGTGCTAGCGACCCGCTGGCGCGTGGGGATTTACGTCTCCCTCCGGGAGTCGTAAATCCCCCGACAAAGGTAAGGGGGGGTTTTAGACAGGGCCGGGCGGGTGGGTTAGGTAGGGGAAGGGAGGGGAAGGTGAGGGGAGGGCAAAAGAAAGTTCCCTCCGAGGCCGCTCCGATTTCGGAGCGGCCTCGGAGGGAACGGAGGTAGGCTGCGCGGCTCAGCACGCGCCGGCTATACGGAATCGATAGCCTTGCGCGCGCCGATCCCGGATTTTAGCGGATACATGCGGCTACGCGCGTATCTACTAAAATCCAGCGTACTTTTGTTGGCGCCTGATGCGCCAACAAAAGTACGCCAAATCGCGCTATTTGAAAATCTACCCCAGTGGTAATAATTTGTCAAGAGAGGAAAAGAATGCCCTATAGAAGTTAAGTGAGAATAGATCTTTGGTAATTAAGAAAGCGGATAAAGGAGGCTCAATTGTGGTTCAGGATCGGGAAAATTATGTACATGAAATATTGAGACAATTGAGTGATAATTCCACTTACATTGTTTTGAAGTCGGATCTGACTAAAAATATTCAACATGAGATCAAAATTTTAACAGATCAGGCATCCAAGTGTGGTTTTTTGATAAAGAAAGAACATCAATTTTTGAACATGAAGAAATCTACAATTCCAACGACATACACATTGCCCAAGATCCACAAAGATCCACAAAATCCACCTGGTAGACCGATCATCTCATCAAATGGATCAATATTTGAAAAATTATCTTTATACATGGATACTTTTTTGAAACCTTTTGTAAACATAATGGATTCACATATTAAAGATACCACTCATTTTCTCACCATATTGAATGATTTAGATTTTGATTGTCAAGAATTGTATCTTGTAACCTTTGATGTCACTTCGCTCTAAACATCAATACCTCAGGATTCATTAATGTTGGTTATTAAAGATTTGTTAAGATCTAGATCTCGTCCACATGCAGTACCTACAAGCTTTATCATTAATCTGTTAAGATTGGCATTAACAAAAATATGTTTCATATTCGATGGGAAGTTCTACCAACAGATATCTGGCACTGCTATGGGTACAACAATGGCACCGTCGTTAGCCAACCTATATATGGAAAAATTTGAGTTGGAATGGATTATGAATTCTCCATTTTCTAAGCAATTGAAATTATGGAAACGTTTTATAGATGATGTTTTTGTCTTGTGGTCTGGATCTGTTGAAGAATTTTTAAGTTTTCATCTGTAGCTTAAATTCTTGTGAAGATGCTATTCAGTTCTCCATCTCATTTCATTTTCTAGAAATCTCTTTTCTAGATGTTAAGGTGTATAAATCAGAAGATGGTACATTATCCACCACTCTTTTCAAGAAACCAACAGATCGGAATACTTTTCTGGAATATACTAGTTTCCATCCGTACCACTTAAAAGACAATCTCCCGTATTCACAAATGCTTAGAATTATAAGGAATTGTACTGACATTGATGAATTCAAAAGACATTCTAAAGAAAAATGTAATGACATATTACAACGGGGTTATCCATATAAATTGCTTAAAAATTATTACATAAGAGCTCATTTTACAGATCGTGAGGCCCTTTTAACCAGTACAAGATCTTTTGATGTAGACAAAAATGACATTCATTTTATCACACGTTATTCAATGTCGTCTCCTAATTTGGTGAGGATCATGCAATCACATTTGGATCTTTTAAAATTACATGATTGCTTTAAGAACTGCAAGATTCAGACATCTTTCACCCGGTCTAAAAACATCAAAGAAATAATAAGTCCTTCACTTTTACCGGAAGTTACCAGTAAATTTACAGCTACTTTGCTTGGCAACAAAGTAAAGGGCCATTATCGTTGCGGCAAATGTTCCTTTTGTGAAATCATGTCTGAAGGTTCTTGTTCATAAATCCGAAAGATGAACATCAATATTTTTCAAGGAAATATACTAACTGTACATCTGAATTTGTTGTTTATGTGCTCACATGTCCATGCAGAATGATATTATGTGGGAAAAACAATTAGAGCTTTAAGAACACGATTGGCAGAGCATAAAAGTTGCTTAAAGATTGGTAAGATTGATGCTCCTCTGGTTTCTCATTGTGTAGAGTTCAAACACAAGTTTAAGGATTTCAAATGTTTTGTATTGGAACGAGTAAGTGTTAACATCAGAGGTGGAAACAGAGAGAGGCTTCTATTACAACAAGAATCACGATGGATTTATAGGTTGCAGAGCTTCATGCCATTCAGTTTGAATTCTGAACCAGAATGGCATTCGTTCTTTTGACACAAATGTTTAATTCATCATAGTGTTTGCAGTGAAATATAAAGCTGTTTAAAAGGTTTTTTTGATTTTTTCATTGGCTGAGAAAGCCTATAAAAGAAATTTGCATGCGCCAGCGTTCTTTCAAAAAATTCGCCATTAGCGGTGGGACCGCAGAGAAGAAAACATGAGTGCAGTTCACTGAACCTTGAAAGATGGTATTACTAGGAGGTATTGTTTTTTTACAAAAAGTAATCATTACATTTGTACATTACAATGAATGTTGACAATATTTATTTTTTGTAGTTATTGCCTTGAGACAGCTTCAATAGCAAAACGCTAGCTAACGTTGACTTAACTCGAAGGGTCATATAGAGTGACCATCGCTATTAAAGGTTCCACACCATGGATTCACATACTGAAGTTTCATGATTTTACGACTTGAAAATCATTGTGAAATAAGTCTCAGAAGATAAGTGAAATCTTTTTTCCATTAGTCAGTATATAAAATGACTGTGGTTATTTATAACATTGAGCATGTTATCTTCAGATGTGAGATAAAAAAGAAAAATTTTCCATTGGTTACCACTTAAAGGAATAATGGATTTTAAATAAAAAATGTTTTGAAAATAAACAAAAAGATTAACAATAAGGAATAATAAGGAATAAATAAATAAGGAACAATAAGGAATAAATAATAACGACACGAAATGAAAACAACTCGAAAAAAAAATCAGTGTACATCCCTTTACTGTATTATTGGTTGCTTGATTTTATTCCATTATTTGTTCTATGGGTTTTGTTTTTATTTGTCTTGTTATTATTTAATTGTTTTATTTTTATATAATTAGTTTACAGATTGTATTGTTTTATGTGTATCTTTCTTTTGTAAACTGCCTTGAATTTATTATGGAAATGTGGTCAATCAAATAATAAACTAAACCTGGCTACATGAGTGCCTACATTTCCATTAGGACTTTTAAAGATTCATAATAACTACTTTGCCATCCATTCTGGCAGGCCCAGTACTGATTGTTTGAATCAGACAAGTATTGCACTTTGTGCATTTACATATGTGATGCTAGGTCTTGCTTTCAGCTGTCTGAACATTTTAGCAACTCAAGATACTGTGTTTATACCGTGCCCTCTTAAACTCTGTTACTGTTTTAGCCACTATACAACCCAGCCCGGGATGGCATTCCACACTTTCATCGCCCTTTTCATGAAAAAAAAAGAATATTTCCTGACATAGCTCCTCTGTCTGTCCCTCAGAGCCCCGCACCATGTATCCTTTTCCTAGAACTTTCCTTCTTTTGACACAGGTTTCTTGCATCATTAATACTGTTCAGATATTTGAATGCCTCTGTAACATCTCCTCCCCTTTCTTGTCTCCTCTAAGGTGGCATATGTTTTGATTTCTAGGTCTCTCTCATAGGACGTCTGAATCCGACCCTGCACCATTTTGGTAGCCCTTCTCTGAGCCCCTGGTGACAGCAGAGAATTTTGAACCTGCAATCCAGGCTTCGGAGGCCGATGCTTTCTCCCCCGTAACCATAGACTCACTGAAATTAGTTTATTTTTAAAACTTGCTTTGAAAAATGGAAGAAAATTGTACTTCGGTTATTAAACATAACAGTAAATAAGTATGATTTTACAGATCCCTATCAGCTATATTTACATTTCTTCAACTAGTATTTTAACATATTTACAGATACAAATAATCTTTTCCCCCTCCCCTTAAGAAACAGTATAGCTCATGCTGTTATAGCACAGAGTATTATAAATGAAAGCGAAGCAGCTTCCACCAGAGTATTCAACCGCCAGACGCAGTTAGCAGTAAGTGACTCAGTTCTTACCTGGGATTTTGATCATATTTCATCTGTCCTTTGTAATGGAAACCAACTTAAAAACACACACATAAGAAGATAACTGATAAGTTACTTTGATCTTCATAGAATCCTAGCCGTTTCTTGCTCTTTACTCAGATTCATGCCCAGTGACCTAGGTAAGAGGCATTAACATTAGCCAACTCTAATAAATATACCGTGTATGTGAAAACATCACTGAACTGGTGACTGATGGGGCACGGTAGAAAAAGGCTGCTTTCTCCTTACCAATGTAGAAAGAGTAATATCTATCTATCTGTCTATATAAGACAGAGGGAAATGGAAGGAGGTTCATTTGGTTTTTTTTTGATTCACCAATCACCCAAATTGCTTCAGCCTTTCCTATGTCTCCCTCCAATTTGGTGAACGAAAGTTATTTTACTTTCAAAATTAACTAAAAGTTAGCTTAAAAATGATCCAGAGGCCAGTGGTTTTAGAGGATTTAAGTATAGCCAAGCTTTCGTAGTAATAGGGTTCTGTTCTTCTTTCAAAGTGTTGGACTTGTTTAAAAAAACGTACAGGTTGTTACAGTATATATTTCTCACATGGTCTCATGAATTGTATATTAAAAAAAACCCAATAATCAAAAGTATCTTTGGAATGATTGTATATCTAGAATTTCCCTTAAAAAATAACTGCATGTTAATACATAATTAATTTGCTATCAACTGAAATCTCAGATCAGAACAGAATCTCTGATCAGGTTTTTTTTTGTTGGATTAACAGGGCCTGTTCAAGGAACAGTGATTTTTCCTTTTAAAGTTATTTTCAGTCCCAATAAAGGTATATTTCAATAGTTGTCTCATTTTCTAATGTCAAGATGAGTGTACAATAAATAAAACACTAATAACATTAAAAGAGCTGGTTAAAATGACTCATATCAATATTGTTTTAGAAGTACAGAAACAAAACAATGAAATGATAAAAGCCTTATGACAGCAAAACTATGTTCTTTTTAGAACAGATACTATTTGACAAGAAAAAACATTTCTTTCCGTTATTTGAAATCATTTGTAATTAATCACCTGATGACTGGTTCACGTATTTACAGAACTAAAAGTTCTAGTAATTGTATTCGTGTTCATATTTTGAAAAAAAAATTTTTTTTTTAAGATTTCTAGATTTGTCTCTACTGAAAAAGAACCTTCATATGTTTGCATCACAGGTAAGTTGTTTTCAGGTTTACTTGTTCATTAAAAAGTTAAAGTCAGTAACCCTATGATGAGAAGATGAATCCGGTTAGCGTGATGAATATTCCTATCCCTAACAACTATAATCACGACAATGTGTCTATCAGTGCTTATATTCTTTAAGGGCTCTGGTACTAGCGGCAGCGGCAAAGGAAGCAGAGAAAGTGGCAGAAGTTGTTGGCTTTACTAACAGCAAATGACGTTGCCCTTATCTTATGCAGCTGCAACTTGCAATAGTATGCCATCTTTCGACAATTATTAATTACCGACTGCAATTTGTTTTTTATTTTTCAAGTGAACATTTTATTGCTTTGCTTTTTTTGGCAGGCAAAAGATGTGCTTTGTTTTTCTGTATCTGGAGATCATGGATGCCCCGAGTTATAATGTTTGCATAAAACAGACAGATATCCACTCAGCAAGCCTAGGCATTATCTGTCTTCACTTTAAGAACTCTTTAAGACTTGACGATTTTTCAATACTACTTTATGGTTCCACTGAATTTATTTATTTTATTTAAAGAATTTTATGTCATTTTCCAGGGCATACAACCATTGAAAGCAGTATACTATTTAGGAAATCAAGTTATTAAAGTCATAACACATAGCAGACACAAAAATACATTTTAATTTTTTTTACATTTAAAATATTAATTTTACTACAGTGTAGCAGACACCTAGATGTCTATCCTGTGCAATTCTTGAGCCATACTTAATTCTTTCTTTATCTCAAGCTGCAGCAAAGATATTTGGACTGGCTTAAGAGATATTCGCTCACATATGGAGTTTTATTTATATGCAATTTGTTGCATACCTCTGAGTTTTCCACAACAGAACCTGAATGCTTTGTACATTTTATCAGCTGAATTTTTAAAGATACCTGCAGTACACCATTTGCGTGCATAAGTGGGCCTGCAGATATTTATGCTAGTATTTTATACACTGTGCAGTGAGAGTTGCACAGTTTATAAAATACTGTATGCCTCTGCTCTGAACATACACTTGTATGTTTCAGTAAGAAGTAAGAACATAAGAAGTGTCATGCTGCGATAGACTACGAAGCCCAGTATCCTGTCTCTGATAGTGGCCAGCCTGGGTCACAAATATTCGGCATATCCCCAGTAGCTGATCTATTTCTTGTATCTCATTCCCAGGCATACGTGCTGGCTTTTCCATGTCTCTCTGGCTAATTGTTTATGGACTTTTCTTTCAGATGGTGATGGAAGAACAAGATAAGGTGCTTCCAAGTAGGGAAGAAGCTTTTGTTGAGGACTCTCTGGTTATTCATAAATAGCAGGAGAACTTTGTAAATCTTTCGAAAGAAATGGAATTTTCCTAGATTGCCTGCTGTTTCAATATGGAAATGTTTATAAAAATATGAAAGCTCTGGAGTAAATTTTCAAAGGAGTTTTATGCAGAAAAATAGCAGGTATTCACACAAGTAGCATGTAATCATGGATGTACTGTTTTATAAACGTCGAAAGTACATGTAGATTCTTCCATTTTTTGCACACATTTTACCGGCAAAAAAAATAATAAAGGGGCGGAATATAGGAGTGCTCTGAGATAGGGTTCAGAAGTGCATCTTGAGTATTGTGTGCAGTTCTGGTCACCACATCTCAAACAAGATGCAGCTGAATTAGAAAAGGTACAGAGAAGGGTGACCAAAATGATAAAGGGATTGGAACGATTCCTCTATGAGGTTAGGGCTCTTCAGCTTGGAAAAGAAATGGCTGAGAGGAGATATGATACAGCTCTGTAAAATCATGAGTACAGAGGAGCCAGTAAACCTTAATCAGATGTTTACTCTTTTGAAGAGTACAAAAACTAGGTGACACACAATGAAGTTTCTATGTGACACATTTAAGACAAATAGAAGAAAATATATTTTTACTCAATGCATAATTAAGCTCTGGAATTCTTTGCTAGAGGATGTGATGAAAGCAATAGTCCTGGGGGATTTCTGTGCAAAAAGATTTAAAATTCTGCACACATAATCTTAAAATTCTGCAAAATTCTGCATACTTTATATTGGGTCAGAATAACACAATATACATGAGAGTCTTTAAGTAATTAATTTAAAATGTAATACAGAAAAGTTATTACTTAAAGATGCAGAGTTTTAAATATTTTGAGCAATATTTCCTAGAAGTTCACTGTAAGAGTGTCTCTTCCACCCTCTCTCCCTACTCCCCCCTGGCCAGTCTCCTTTCACTTTGCCCACTCAGGCCCTAACTCCTCCACCTGCCACTATCTCTCCCCTCCACCTCTAGGCTCAATCCCTTCTATTCTATCTCCACTCTCAGAGTTTGACCCCTCTCTCAATACTGCCCCTCACACAGGCTCTCTCTGTCCCTCTCTCTCTCTCTTTCTCTCTCTCACACACGTACACACAGGTTCCCTCTCTCTAGTGTACCTACACACTCCCTCATACAGGCTCCCTCTCTCTAACATACACATATCCCTTCATACAGGCTCCCTATTCTCTCTATCTCATGCACACACACCCTCATACAGACTCCTCCCCTCTCTCTCACACACACATTCCTCCTTCATACAGGCTCCCTCACTCTATCAAACACACACCACACACACACACACACACATACACACACACACACACACACCCTCGTTCAGGCTCCCTCTTTTTCTTGAACACATACCCACATAGGGTCACTTTCTTTCTCACGCATACACCCTCACATAGGCTACCTATGTCTCTTTCTCACACACCCCTGCACACTGGTTCCCTCTCTAGCTCACCTCCCTACACATATACTCTCTCTCTCTCTCACACACATATCCCTTCACACAGGCTCTCTTTCTTACATGTACATACACCCTCACACAGGCTCCCTCTTTCACAAGCAAACAAGCACCCTCACACAGATTCCCTCTCTCAAAAACAAACACCCTCACATACACACAATCCCTTTTTCACACACACCAGCTCCCAGTCTCTCATACAAATACACACTCTTTCACAATCTCCTCACATAGGCTTTCTCTCTCTGGCATCCACACTCACACACCCTCATACATGCTTTCTCTCACCCCCCAGGCTCACAGTCTTACACACACACACACACATGCATACACACACAGGCACTCACGCTCACTGAGGCTGCTCCATTTTTGCTGCGAGCAGGACAGCCTCTGCTCTTGGGACATCGGGGCCTGCTCCTTCTTCGCTGCGAGCAGGACAGCATCCACTCATGGTGAAAATGAAGCAAGCCCAGGCTTGCCAAGAGTGGAGGCAGTCTCGCTGGCGGCATGCTGGGGCCAATTCTGCACTGTTCTGTGCAACTGCGCAGGAGGGGAATTCCCACTGGACTAAAGCTATTAGTGTAGCTGGGTTTAAAAAAGGTTTGGACAAGTTTCTGGAAGAAAAGTCCATAAACCATCATTAAGGTAGATTTGGGAAAATCCATTGCTTGTCCCTGCTATAAGCAGCATGGAATATATCTACCTTTTGGGATCCTGCCAGGTACTTGTGATCTGGATTGGCCACTGTTGGAAACAGGATACTGGACTTGATGAACCTCTGGTCTGACCCAGTATGGCGTATCTTACGTTCTTATGGTAGTTGCTATATGGTAAGAGAGATATATGCATATACATTACCAAACGTATTCATAAACTTCTACACCTTCTAATTGACTGGCACAAATGAAATCAGGCATGTCTGCTGTCTGAAATATTTGGGTAGGAAGTCTGGGTAAAGTGCTAGAGAGTCTAAGTGAACTGGCTATGGACTAGATGAATTGGCAGAAGTATTAGTGAACTGATCATTTTGAGTATGTGGGAAAAAAAACTGTGCAGCTCCTGCTACAAGGATTATAAAATATTAGGATAAATCTTCTCATGTCCACTACATGTGCAAATGCTGTATTGTGAATAGGTTTGAAAATTAGGCTCCCTGATTTGAAAATACCTACTGATGCAATCCAAGTTCTTTTTACTTGCCTTCTTATAACAAAAAAAAAAAGAAAACTGACAGAGAATAGTTATGAAAATGTATTTTAAGGTGAAGGATGTTCTTTTCCTGAATTGTCATGTACACGTGTTTCCAGATGTCTCTAAAGTTAGACAAAAGAAAATGAAAGTTTTTTCTGCTAAATCCAAGTGTTACAACTAGGAGGTGGTTTTTTTTTTAGATTTCCATGCAAATGTTTGATTAAGATTCAAGGAATGAGATATATATTTTTATGGCCTCTGTTCACAACATTTCTTAGTAACAAGGCCAGGATTACTTCAATAATGGAAGCGAGTCCATCTGTGCATAATTTAGAGTAGGTTGTGCAGACAAAAAAAACTTTGTTTTGCCAATTCATGTCATTTTTAAATTTTTCCAGCTTTTAATTTTTGTTTTGTTTCATTCATTTTTAATGCACATGAAACTGTTTTAGTGCACACTAATTGGTAAATGAACTAGTGTGCAGTAATTGGAAATTAGTGTACATTATTTTAATTTAATGCACAGTAAATCGAAAAAGTGCATACTAATTTTTAGTGTTCACTAACTGAAAAAAACTGCTGCAGATCTCTGGAGCAGATTCCTGCTGGTTTAAGCCAAGGTGAATTGGGGTGGATCACTTTATATTCTTATATTGATGCTTATAATTTATTTTCTTTTAGAATAGTTTCTTCAGTTTGTGACTTGGCTCTCCCAAAATCTTTTGAACTTTTAGGATTAATCAGGTGTAGTTTATTGGTATTCTTTTTTCTCTTTCTAATTATAAGGGACTGATTAACCTATTTTCTGTAACAAGTGTTTTACTTGTAATATATAGTGTAATAAATGCATAAATTTAAATAAGTATGTGTGTCAGTTTTTAAGAAAAAATTCTGCATTCAAATTAAGAGGTATAATTATGTGCAGGCTGTTTTAGTGGGATAATTTTCAAAGAAAATTCTAATTTATGCAAATATGTGCAACTCTTCATGCTCCCAAAATTCCAGGTAACAGTAAGGAGCTGCTATGTCCAACTACATAACCTGGGAAGACCTTTCCCTTCAATTTAGTTGTTTATTTGAAGAACATTTCTTAATTGCTTAATCTAGAAAAACCAGCTAACCACAATAGTCCAAGGCATGGTAATCTCATGACTGAACTACTGCAACACACTGTACAATGAAGGTTCTAACAGACAAGACCCTTTACAAACTTTAGATAATACAAAATACTGCCACACAACTGACAGAAGGATGCAAACCCGAGATCATATCACACCTCTATTCAAACTGCACTATTTGCCAATCCCCTATAGAACCAAATTACAAACTTTGGCACTGACTTTCAAGGAGCTAACAAGAGATGGACCTAGTTACTTGAGAGAGAGGCTGTCCTTATCCCTGCCCTTGAAACCACTAAGATCCTCACGTAGCACCTCCTTAACATCTCTGTTAGCAAAAGAAATCAAAAGAATATCTACCTACCAGTGATCCTACTTGGGGTCAACACCTCCAGTATGGAACTCTTTTCCATAGGAGCTCTGCCAAATGCAAAACCCACTCTCACTTCAGGAACACATTAAAGCCTGGCTCTTTTGCTGAGCATTTAATAGCAATCCTAAAACTGCCTCCATGTTAGAAAGCAGCTAAAGAAGCTGAAACATCCATCTACTGACTCCTATAAAGGGATGGGCAACAATTTCGGAGTGCCTGAACAAGCTGCTAAAACCTACTGCCTTACTGAGAAGATGCATTGTTATTTTAAATGTATCTAGGGACAGTAAGTTTCAAACCGACGCTCATGCGCACAATTGCATGCTTCTGTTGGTCTGCATCCAGGGACACGGCCATTTTTTAACATATGCACACATGTTACAAAATGGCCTAGCTGTCTGCACATGTGTGCATGATTTTAAATGGGTGCGTGCGCATGTGCATGGAAATGCAGCTTCTACCGTGTAAATCGGATTTTAAAAGGAGCGCTCGCCGACACTATTCCTAGTTTTACCAGTCTGTCCCCAGTTTGCCCCCCTAGTTTAATAGCCCTCACTCACCCCAGTTAGTCCCAACTCTTAAAACCCCACAGATCTGCCTAGTTTTCTTTCTTTTTTAACTTACATGGCATCCATAGGAGAAGTAAAGTTATGCGGCAGGGAACCTCGGCACAAGCTGAGTCGCATCAGTATTTATGTGCACATCTCGGGTTCTCGCCCCCAAAATGCCCATGCCCCACCCAGACTATTCCCCGCCCCTTTCTGAAACATTTCGAGATGCAACTGATATGCACATATCTCAGCAGCTTTTAAAATCCACTCGATGTGCATGTTGGGCTTTTAAAATTCACCTCTTATTGTTGATTGCTGAGTTATTTACAAGTTTATGTATTTATTTTTAAGGTTAGATATTAACACTGATTTTATTTCAAATCCATTTGTTTAAGTTTAGTTATTACTGCCAACTACTTCTAGTTTTCTGTCTGTACTGTACACCGTTGTCTATTGTAAACTACTGCTACTGATCTCTTACTGTATGCAGCCATCCTAATATGCTGTACTCCCACTTTGAGTGCATTACTTTGTCAAAAGTATAGGTAATAATAAATCCAAAGAATAGATATAAATAAATACTTAACGTGCAATGTTACAAAATTGCTCCTTAACACATACAAGGATTTTGAAAGGGGACTATTTACCCCCAGAACAAACAGAAGAAAAAAAGGTGATATTCTTTGAGAGTAGGAAAACATACAGAGGCCAATATTCAAAGGCATTTTGTTACGATTCCTCCTGTAGCTGCGCCACAGGAGGCATCTCACCTTTTTCTGGAGGCCGTTCCGAAGCCAGGGTCTCGCCTGAACAATTGTCCGGATCCTGCTCCACGACCTGGGAGGTCTTCGGTGTGGTTTGGGGCCTATTCGAGGCCTGTTCCACTGCAGCCTGGATGCTCTGGTATGGGCCACGCCCTTCTCCTAAGGGGTGGGCCCATGGCTCCTGTCCACTCTTATGGAGCCAGTGAGGGGCGGACCATCTGGACTCCTCCCAGGGAGTTACCTGCTTCTGGGCTATAAAAGCCTTGCTCCAGCACTCATGCTTGGCCTTGCATTGGAGTTACACGTCTCTGGATGTCTCCTCTTCCAGTGCTCTGTCGGGCCTTCGTTGTTTGTTTCAGCTTGGTGTCCGGTGTCTTGCACATCCTGATGTCTCCTGATGTTCCTTGATGTTTGTTCCTGATCCTGATGTTTTAATCTTGCTTCAGACTGCCGGTGTGCAGTACCTTACCCCTGGACTGCTTTATGCAGCATATTTCCTTTCCTGCGCTGGTTCCACTCCTGCGGATGTGGGACAGGGTGGTCCGTGACCAGACCAGTCATACTGGCTGTGTAGGGCGCCCTGAGGGACAGTGCCAATGTCTGAACCTCCCTACTTGTTTCAGAGTCTACGTCTACAGTATCTTGCTTCAGAATCTACATCTACAGTACCCTGCTTCAGAGTCTATGTCTACAGTCTATGGTTCCTGAGTCTTGTCGTCTGTTTTTGAACCTTCGTCTGCCCATGCCCTGAGTCTGGCCTGCTGCCTCTTGCCATCCCAGAAGCAGGTCCGAAAGGGCCGGGAACGGTCGGAGGACTGTTCATCACCAACACTCCACAAGTTGGTTCCAGAGGCATGCAGGTCTGTCTGGGGGTCGGGTTGTCTCTCGCCACCCACGCTACACCTACCCTTGGCGCGGGGTCATGCCAGGGGCCTAAGGGCACACTTTCCCTCTAAGGGGGACTGCTCTCCTAGCACTCCCCGGTAACAGAATGCAAGGCCATGTGCCCGGTGTACGTGGTCAGGTGTTAGGACTTGCTTTGTTTCTGGACCCAGAATTTTTTTTCTGGTTTTCATCTCTTCGACCTGCTGGAGGCGCCAGCTTCTGCTATTTTTATGACCTGCTGGAGGCGCCAGCTGTCTGGTTCTCACGACCTGCAGGAGGCGCTTGGGCGCCTCCTGATGTTTTTGCTATGGCCTGCTCCCACCCTGGATTCCCTCCCTTGTTTCCTGTTTCTGGTCTTTTGTTCTTTGTCCTGTTTTTGCTTGTTTCTGCTGTTGTCTTGTTGTTGCTCGTTTCTGTTCTGCTTTTGCTCATTTCTGCTGTCTTCCGCTTGTTGCTTGTCTGTGCTGTGTGCAAGTTTCGCTTGTCGCTCACTGTTCTCGTGCTCCCCGTTCACATGCTCTTTTGTGGGTTTTTTTTTATGTTGGTCGCGTGTTCACCAGTCGCATGTTCACCGATCTCGTGTTCTCTTGGTCTTGTGTTTCTGGTCCTTCTGAAAGGGGGGGGGGACCCCTTGGGGGGGGGGGGGGGTACTGTTACGATTCCTCCTGTAGCTGTGCCACAGGAGGCATATCACCTTTTTCTGGAGGCCACTCCGAAGCCAGGGCCTCGCCTGAGCAATTGTCCGGATCCTGCTCCACGACCTGGGAGGCCTTCGGTGTTGTTTGGGGCCTACT
This sequence comes from Rhinatrema bivittatum, assembly GCF_901001135.1. NCBI lineage: Eukaryota > Metazoa > Chordata > Amphibia > Gymnophiona > Rhinatrematidae > Rhinatrema > Rhinatrema bivittatum. The sequence continues at coordinate 241,382,548 of NC_042615.1, forward strand.
CGAGGCCTGTTCCACTGCAGCCTGGATGCTCTGGTATGGGCCACGCCCTTCTCCTAAGGGGCAGGCCCACGGCTCCTCTCCACTCTTATGGAGCCAGCGAGGGGCAGACCATCTGGACTCCTCCCAGGGAGTTGCCTGCTTCTGGGCTATAAAAGCCTTGTTCCAGCACTCATGCTTGGCCTTGCATTGGAGTTACACGTCTCTGGATGTCTCCTCTTTCAGCATTCAATCAGGCCTTCGTTGTTTGTTTCAGCTTGGTGTCCGGTGTCTTGCACGTCCTGATGTTCCTTGATGTTTGTTCCTGATCCTGATGTTTTAATCTTGCTTCAGATTGCCGGTGCGCAGTAACCTGCTTCAGACTGCCGGTGTGCAGTACCTTACCCCTGGACTGCTTTGTGAAGCATATTTCCTTTTCTGCGCTGGTTCTGCTCCCGCGGATGTGGGACAGGCTGGTCCGTGACCAGACCAGTCATACTGGCTGTGTAGGGCACCCTGAGGGACAGTGCCAATGTCTGAACCTCCCTAATTGTTTCAGAGTCTACGTCTACAGTATCTTGCTTCAGAATCTACGTCTACAATCCTTGGTTCCTGAATCTTGTCGTCTGTTTTTGAACCTTCATCTGCCCACGCCCTGAGTCCGGCCTGCTGCCTCTTGCCATCCCAGCGGCAGGTCCAAAAGGGCCAGGAACGGTCGGAGGACTGTTCATCACCAACACTCCACAAGTTGGTTCCAGAGGCATGCAGGTCCGGCTGGGGGTCGGGTTGTCTCTTGCCACCCACGCTACACCTACCCTTGGCGCGGGGTCATGCCAGGGGCCTAAGGGCACACTCTCCCTCTAAGGGGGACCGCACTCCTAGAGATCCCTGGTAACACATTTAGCTGGACAATTCACAAGTTATCCAGATAAATGTCGAGTTTTCAATATCACTGGTACCTGTCCAGCTAACTTTTAACTGGATAAATCATTATCCGGCTATATGTTAGCTAGATAAGAAATGGACATTCTGGGGCAGGGATGAGTTATCTGGAAAAAACTTATCTGGCTAAGTCCAATATTAGCAGTTAGCCAAATAAGTTTTTCAGCTAACTCTAGGCAGCCCCAGGAGCAGGCCTAAAGTTATCTGGGCATGTGTTCCCGGATAACGTTAACCTTAACGGTTATAGTTAAGAATATTAAGGCGTTAAGGGGTGACGGCCTTATTAAAAAATCTGCTGCTCAGGCCTTTACTTTTATTTTAAAATGTATGCAGGGCCCAATTCAGAACCCTCAACTCAATGTAAAAATAAGGAGCCTGCCAGGCCGAGCCCCCCACCCTTCCAAATCCTTCCAAATATTATTTTTAAAAATAAAAATAGGGCTGGACAGCGCTGGCTTTCCCTGGATAGGAAAACTCTTAAATCAATGCCCCCTTCCTGTCCCCTCCCCCCCCCCCCCCTTCTTCCAGCTGGTACCTTTGGTCAATCACTTTCTGTGCTAGGATTGCGGTGCTCTGTTATCCCCGTGGCTTCCAAAAACTGCTCCGACAACAGTGCTGGAAGTGTAAGCTACCAGCATGGCTGTCAGAGGAATCATTCTGACAGGCTTGAGGTGGTGAAGTGAGGAGGGAGGAGAGGGAGAGCAGGGGACATAGATTCAAGAATTTGCCTTAACTGATGAGGGGGTGGGGGGAGGGGGAGGCCAGTGCCGACCTGTCTTACTTCTCTTTTTAAATAATACTTGCAGGGGTGGAGGGGAAACTCAGCCTGGCAGGGCACTTTGATTTTGTATTGATTGAGGGACTATGAATCGTGCCACATTATTTTTTTTTTTACAGAGCCATTGTCTGTATAATTTTGTTGTAAAGTTTAGCCATGGCAGTGTAATAATGGATGAACTGTGGCAAACACTGGTTTCCCCCCCCCCCCCCCCCCTCCCCCCCCCTCCCCCCTTATATTGATTTGCATAGGTTCAGACAATAGTTGCATCAGTTCGTGGCAGAGTGTTTTATATTTAGAGAAGCGAGCTTTGGTGGCAAATGGTTATACTTATTTCCAAAATTTAGAAAAAGACTTTATAATATGACGGAGTAGATAAATAAACTGGAATGCAATGTGAAAAAAGGGCATGTGCCCTCCATGAGTGACCCTGTGAGCTGTTTCCAGCCCCTTCCTGTCCTCTCCCATGCTTTTGCCTCACCAGGTTGTGTGGTGTCTAAGTACTGTTAGCCGCCATTTTTCCAGCTGCTGTGCCCCATGGCTGTCAAACATTGCCGAAACTAATAACTCATCCCTTGTCTTAACAGATATTAATGCATCTCCCACATGCTTCCTTGCTCTGAAATGTCTTAAGATTATCAAAACTCACCTTCTTCAAAGAGAAAGAGCGATATGAATCTTTTTACACACTAATGGCCTGTCATATTTTATAATACCTGCACAGCGCTGATGGTGTCAACTAACCTTTACGCTTACAAGTTTATGAGAAGCCCCACAAACACTTGGAACTCGTATTTAGATTATGACAGGTCAGTCTTCCCTTGCTGTATGATGTGGTCCCAGATATTAAAGGAAGAAGTCTTTGACAGGAAAATCAAATATGGATACCATTTGCATGACTTCCATGTCCATTAATGAGCATGGGAATTTTCTGTAGTGGCTGCTGCTATAGCAGTGGTAAAAAACCAAACATATGGTGTGAAATTCATTGTATTGATTGGGAGGGGGTATTATTTTTTAGCGGTGGGATATACGGCTTGCTACTTTCCCTAATGAGAGTTTGAGAAGGGGTAGGTATGTATTTGGGATTTTAGATTATTTTATTTGTCATATTTTGCTGTTTTTATATTGTTTTTTTTATATTGTTTCTATTAATGAATTAAACTGACTTGAGTCCCTTTTATTGCAAAGCGGTGGCATGTAAGTGTAAAGTAGAAATACCAAATCGGCATGTAAAACATTGCAGAATGCAATACTTAGAATCTGTGAGAAGACTGCAATTTAGAAATTAAAAAACTGGTTTATTTGTTTGGCATCTCTATTATAATTATTTTTCTTTAAAATTTCTTATAGTGACCCTTTACAGGAAAAAATGCCAGAAAACTTTCCTGGTTTTGGATTTCAGATTGAATTACTTATCCTTATTTATATTTTGCTTTTTCAGGCAGTTCAAAGCAGATTACATTCAGTTAGTCCTCGGGGGGGCTTATAATCTAAGGGGACTATGAACTAAAGGTTTTCTCCCTTTATGGGCCTGATTTTCAAAAGCATTTACACACATAAAACTGAGTTTTATACATATAAATGCACTTTACCCATGCAAGTGTGCTTTTGAAAATTGCTTTAATATATATGCCATTGAATCGTCCAGAGGATTTACCCGTGTAAATGCACTTTGCGTGCATAAATGGCTTTTGAAAATTGCTATCCTAGTATGTTACATGTACGTGTGTAACTCCTTTGAGTTACACACCTGCATGTGTCTATAGGAAAAATGCTTAGTACATAGGGCCCTAAGTTTGTACGTGAAGCAATGGAGGGAGGAATTACTTACTCACGGTCACATCAGTGAGAGAAGTAGGATTTGAACCCTGGATTCTTCACATTTTCAGTCTGCTCTAACCACTAAGCTACTCCAGTATTATTTTCCTCATAAATTATCTAGTTTGCCCAAAAAACCCTATGAAATTCCTCTGAAAAAAGATACAGTTTTAATTTTAATGAAGATAGCAGGACTGGTGCAAACATATTTGATGCCCCCTTTTCACCGACTTAACTATTGGTTGCCGTTCCAGCACAGTACGCCCTCCTACTGGCGGCAGTGGATCCAGCACAGTGCTCCCTTCTTTGGCAGTGATGGTTCTGGAGCAGTACCTCTGTGGGCCTCATGCTGGCAGGATTTTGCTGCTCCTAAAATCTTGACGCTCTAGGCGACTGCCTAGTTTTCCCAAATGGAAGTGCCAGCCCTGAAAAATAGTTAACTGAATCTGAGATGGACACAGGAAGTAGCAATTTAAGAAAAAAAGAAAGAGAAAAAAAAAGAACTTACTGCACTGTTTTCAGTTTTCACTGACTGTTTGTTTCTAGTCTGCTGATAGGACCCTGACGTCTGTAACAGAATTCCAAAACTGTCCTAGAGAAAATTGTCCCAGAATGCTTTGTGCCTGACCTCAGGCTCCTGCTGGTGGATTGTAATCTTATTAGCCAGGCAGCAAAGGCACTGTGGAGAATAATTGAAAATTTAATGCATGGGCGACTGTTGCCATCAAGCATCTAAAATCAGAAAATATTTTTTAGCAAGCTTCCTTTCTTGGCACACCTGAGCTTTCTAATGCATATTCTTTAAAAGACAGTGGAAAGTCTAAGTCACTGGCTTTCACTGAGAGGCTTTCAGGTGGGTGCTGAGATGAAGCCACACTGACCACATTTATTCAGGAATTTCAAGCATAAAAAGCAGGACTACACACAAAAAAAGGATAAAAAAATTGGAAGGAATCCAAGATGATGCTACGACACTAGTGATGGCACATTAGAGTTCTGCATGTTAAAGAGACTTTTATTAATATATAAAAATTATAACCCATGCTATCAACATTTCTAGACAGTTCACAATATTCCCTCATAATTTTGGGGAACAATATTTTTTTTTGTTACTGTTTCTTAATGGTAAAAGGTAAAGGAAGCATAAGGGGTTATCCTTAAGAGCCCTCACCTTCCTCCCAGATGTTGATGGATAATTTCGTCCTTCATGGTGCTGGGATGAAATGTTGGTGGTTTCTTTGTCCTGAGATGATGCGAAAGCATTGACCCAGCTGGAAATGGAGTTTCCTCCTTGTTGGAGGACTAATAGCAAAAGTCATTCTCCAGGCCAGACAACAAAGGGTTAACATTCCCAGACTATAGTACCTTGTCCCTGAAAGGGAAGGAGTGGGATTGTAAGGGTTAACCCAGATAGGCTGTAACCTGTCTGACTGAGCCTGAATCTGCTCCCCCTTTCTCCCCGCTATTGTATCTGGTCATGACAGTGCAACCCCTCACGATGAGGACCATGTAACCATGTATATAAGATTTACTGAGATCCATATTCAAAAGCACTTAACTGGATAACTTATGAGTTATCCAGTTAAATGAATATCTGGGCACTTATCCTCACCTGGATAGTGCAGGGGTCCCTGCTGCACATACTCAGTTCTGCCTCTGAGCAATAAGATTGGGCCAGACTAGTGCTACTCTAGCCACAAGTTATAGCTCAGAGAAGGCTGTGGACCCAGAGAAGAGGTCCTGAACTCAGGGCCCATACTAGCTGTTTTGCTGCCCCATGTGAACAATTATTTATTTATTTAAAAACATTTCTTACCCGCCCTTCCTATGTTCAGGGCAAGGTACAACATAACATCCAAAGTTAGTTTGTTAACATAAATAATAATCATAACATAGAAACATAGAAATGACGGCAGAAGAAGACCAAACGGTCCATCCAGTCTGCCCAGCAAGCTTTCACACTTTTTTTTCTCTCACATACTTATGTTTCTCTTGGCTCTTAGTAACCTTTTTTATTCTATTTCCCTTCCACCCCCACCATTAATGTATAGAGCAGTGTTGGAACTGCATCTAAGTGAAATAGCTTAATTAGTTAGGGGTATTAACTATGTAATTCAGTCCTTGTTGATTGTTGCCTGAATATAGATTGCCTGAATATAGATCCACCTTTCTTCATCCCCCCCTGCCGTTGAAGCAGAGAGCCATGCTGGCTTTGCGTTGAAAGTGAAGTATCAGTCTTGCTCCCCTGCCGTTGAAACAGAGGGCTATGCTGGATATGTGCGACGTGTCAAACTTCCTCCCCTGCCGTTGAAGCAGAGAGCTATGCTGGATATGCATTGAAAGTGAAGTATCATGCATTGAAAGAGAAGTATTAGCTTATTTGGTTTGGGGTAGCAACCGCCGCAACAAGCAAGCTACTCCCTGCTTTTTTGTGAATGCAAATCCTTTTTTCCACATTTCCTTATTGCAGCTGAAGCTTAGAGCAATGTTGGAGTCGCATTAACCGTATGTATGTTTTTTGAATAAGGGTATTATCACCAGGTAGTAGCCATCGTTCCCATGAGCCACCCACTCTTCATTCACATCCTCTAGATTTTATGGATCCACAGAGTTTATTCCACGCCCCTTTGAAGTCCTTTACAGTTTTGGTCTTCACCACTTCCTCCAGAAGATCATTCCAAGCATCCACCACCCTCTCCGTGAAGAAATACTTCCTGACATTGGTTCTGAGTCTTCCTCCCTGGAGTTTTAAATCGTGACCCCTGGTTCTGCTGAATTTTTTCCAAAGGAAAAGGTTTGTCGTTATCTTTGGATCATTAAAACCTTTCAAGTACCTGAAAGTCTGTATCATATCACCTCTGCTCCTCCTTTCCTCCAGGGTGTACATATTTAGATTCTTCAATCTCTCCTCATAAGTCATTCATTGAAGACCCTCCACCTTTTTGGTCGCCCTTCTCTGGACCGCCTCCATCCTGTCTATGTCTCTTCGGAGATACGGTCTCCAGAACTGAGTGCAGTACTCCAGGTGAGGCCTCACCAAGGACTTGTACAAGGGGATCATCAATTCCCTTTTCTTACTCTATATTCCTCTCTCTATGCAGCCCAGCATTCTTCTGGCTTTAGCTATCGCCTTATCACATTGTTTCGCCGATTTCAGATCTTAGACACTATCACCCCAAGGTCTCCCTCCTGCTCCATGCACATCAGCCCTTCACCTCCCATCGAATATAGTTCTTCCGGATTTCCACACCCTATATGCATGACTCTGCACTTCTTGGCACTGAATCTCAGCTGCCATATCTTTGACCACTCTTCCAGCTTCCTTAAATCCCGTCTCATTCTCTCCACTCCTTCTGACATGTCCACTCTGTTGCAGATCTTAGTGTCATTGCAAACAGACAAACCTTACCTTCTGTCCCATCTTCTATGTCGCTCACATAGATATTAAACAGGATCGGTCCCAACACTGATCCTTGCGGCACTCCGCTTAACACCATTCTCTCTTCAGAGTAAGTTCCATTCATCATCACACATTGTCTTCTGTCTGTCAACCAGTTTGCAATCCAGGCCACCAGCTCAGCACTCACTCCTAAGCTTCTCATTTTATTCACCAGCCTCCTGTGCGGGACCGTATCAAAAGCCTTACTGAAATCCAAGTAGATGACGTCGAGTGCTCTTCTTTGATCCAACTCCGTAATCACCCAGTCGAAAAAGTCAATCAGATTTGTCTGACAGGATCTTCCCCTGGTGAATCCATGCTGCCTCTGGTCCAGCAATTCTCATGACTGTAGATAGTTCACTATTCTCTCTTTCAGCAGCGTCTCCATTACTTTTCCCACTATAGATAATTAAAACATTATCTATAGCTAAAATAAAACACAAGTAAAAATGACATAATAAAAATATAATAAAAGACACAATAAAAAAACCAAAATATGCTTAACCTATGCCGTGGGCTTTCTGCTGGTCTTTTTCTTTACTTTGGCCCTGTTGTGTTCCGAGGCCGCAGACAGCCACGGCCGTGGCCCCCTACCTGAACCAGCGACAGCGACCCGCTGCAGCAATATCGGGGGAAGCTGCTAGAGTCCAGTCCCCATCGTTCCCACGCACTGGCGCGGGCCTCCGCTGGGCTAGGAGCCATCCCTGCTCTTCCCTCGCGGCATCGGGCAGCTTTTCCTCCGCGGCCGAAATCCAAGATGGCCGCTGCCATCTTAGGTGCAAGGCCACGTCTTACCAGATTTAAAGGGACCTCGTCCCTTTAAGTTCCTGCACCTGTTTCCAATGAGCCAGAGCAGAGGAATTATATAAGTAGACTTCCTCTGCTCATTCCTTGACTTAGCAACAGATTCCAGTGTTGTTTGAGTCTGCTTGATTCGGTAAGTCTTCTTGAGCTTTGGATCCTTGCTTCCTGGTTCCTTTCTCGTCTCAGTGATTCCTTGGTTCCTGACTTCGGATTGGCAAGCGGTGATTCCTGGTGTGTGACTTCAGACTGGCAAGCGGCGACCCTCTGGCACTTGACCTTGGACTTCTTCTGGACCATCGTCTCCAAGGGCCCACCTAAGTCCCAGCGACCCAGGTCCCTACGGGCTCCTCCCGGGGGACCGTGGGCTTCCAGGAGTGAAGCTCCAGTTTGCCCTTGCACCGACCTCACGACTGAACCAAGACTGGATTCGTGGTTTGCCATGGTAGCCTTTAATATCGTTTACTCACAGTGTGGAAGAGATGTTACTTGGAACACAGTTGCCGCTCACTTCTGACAGCAATGACTAATCTTTTACAGCTATAGAAACAGAATCTGACAGTTGATCTGGAGTGTAAAACGCATCTAGTCTGTCAATTGGACAGAGTTCTCAGCAGTTCTCAGCCGGTGTGTTGCGCTCTTCCTGACCTCCCGCTGCTCTTCCCTCCCTCTCCTCCACCCCAGCGAGATGCAGACAGTTCTTCGAGGAACACTGCTGCCATTCCTGACCTGGCTATCAACACATTCAAGCCAGGAGAGGAACGGTAACGGCAACATGGTCTTTTCTTCTTCCGGCCCCTGCATCCTGGAATAAGAAGTGATATTCAGCACAGCGCGCGGGAAGAAGAAAGGGCTATGCTGCTGCCTCCGCCGCCGCTGCAGAGATCAAGTGCCCCAAGGCTCCCTCCACCTGCTGCAATCATGGGAGAAGGTCCGCCTCCTTTCTGAGGCAGTCTTTCACCTCTGCAGACCCAGGGCAACTGATCGCCATATTTCCCAGATAGTCGCAAGGAGAGAAATCCCCCCCCCCACCCCAGAGCCGCATTCTCAGCTGGATGCCCCCCTCTGCTCTGCACCACGATGATCACAGAAGAACAGGAAAGCGCTGCAGAGCCAGGGGGAGTCACTCCTGCTGCAGTTCCCCCAGCCTGTCCCAGCTCTGCTCTGATAGCAGCACACACCGGCTACCCTCCTTCTCAGTCACCCAGTGCAGATCCAGGATCCCTCGTGTGCTCGGCGGGGAGAGACAGAAAATGAGCCAGCACGTGTGCTGACATGTTGGAAGAGACTCTTCAAAAATAATTTGTTGCCCTTTTTTTAGACAAATTTAATAACAGTATTGATGAAAACTTGAAGAGAGTTGTGGCGAATGTTGAAAGCTTAGTGGCTCTGGTTTCAGAACAGGAAGAAAAAAATAGCTAGTACAGACCAGTGCAAATGTGATGAGGAAATAGATATCACCTCCTATAGTGCTAAAATAGACACTTTTAGAGAAGAAATATAAACAACTTGAAGAGAAAACAGAGGACTTGGAGAACAGGAGCAAACTTAATAATTTAAGACTCATGAGGTTGCTGGAATCCACTGAATGGCATGATGTGGTCATTTTTCTTTTTTACCTGGACCGTTGGCCTCTGAGGTTGCCAATGGCAGTTTTAAAATTGATTGAGCCTATAGAACACTGACGCCGCATCCTGGGCTTAATGGCCGCCCACATGCTATCATCATGCGTTTTCATTATTTTACCAATAATGAATCTTGGAAGTTACACATTTTAAAGCGGGATCTGTTATATCAAAATCTTAAGATCTTCATATTTCAAGACTTCTTGGCAGGAATCCAGAAACAGTGTATGAGTTTTTCTGAAATTAAACGGGAACTGCAGGAGAAGGTCCTAAATTACGCAATTTTGTATCCTACTCGACTCCAGGTTTCTGTTGGCAGCCAGCACAGTTTCTTTCAAACCCCGGAGGAGGTATCTATATTCCTGAGAGAAGAGAGAAATGTGGCTAATTCAAAAAATGTGTGAGTCTTGAAGAATATATAAGTGAATGTTTTACTTTTTTGGCCTAAGGGGAGTAGGTCACTCAGTGCATAGTTAAGCTCTGGAATTCATTGCCAGAGGATGTGGTTACAGCAGTCGTATAACTGGGTTTAAAAAAGGTTTGAATAAGTTCCTAGAGGAAAAATCCATAAACTGCTAATATTTAATAAGCAATAGTAGTTTGTAATCTACTTAATGTTTGGGTCCTTGCCAGGTACTTGTGACTTGGATTGGCCACTGTTGGAAACAGGATGCTGGGCTTGATGGACCCCTTGGTCTGGCCCAGTATGGCAATTCTTATACTCCTTGACCTCTCAAAGGTCCACCTAAGTCCCAGTGGCCTGGGTCCCTATGGGCTCCTCCTGGGGGACCGCAGGCTTCCAGGGGTGAAGCTCCAGTTGGCCCTTGCACCGACCTCACGACTCCTTGACCTCTCAAAGGTCCACTTAAGTCCCAGTGGCCTGAATCCCTATGGGCTCCTCCCAGAGGGACCACGGGCTTCCAGTGGCGAAGACACAGTTGGCTTCTTCGATGTCACAACTCTTCCTCTGCCTCCACGGTTACTTCAGTCTCCAGTGCCGAGGGTCAGCAGGTGACATCTTCTGTTCCGCCTCACCACCCGACGGGAGAACCTAAGGACCCACCTGTCAGTCCAAGGGTTCACAAGCCTGAGCATAACAGATTGCCAAGTCCATGAACCCGGCGGAGGCATCTGCCTGCCGGGCCATTCCGGGAATGGCCCAGCGTATGATGGACCAGCAAAAGACCCTGGATGCCCTTGTCTCTGCAGTGGAGGGCCTGAACCAACACTTCGAGGTGTTAGGGCCCATGAACCCCACTCTGCCGTCCCCACCTGTGGCTTCCGGGGGCCGCTCAGTAATCTACCTGCCTACACCGCCACATTTCTCTGGGGAACCCCGGGCCTGCAGGGGTTTCATTAACCAGTGCAATATGCACTTCCGCCTGCAGTCTGCCCTTTTTCCCGACGACACTACCAAAACCACTTTCATTCTCTCTCTCCTCGAAGGGAAGGCCCTGGAGTGGGCTTCCCCCCTGTGGGAACGGGATGACCCCGTTCTGAGTAATTTGAGAGAGTTCTGGGTGCTCTTCCGGATGAGCTTCGGTGATCCCATGCAGGAGGTTTCCGCCGGGCCCAAACTGCTTCAACTACGCCAAGGTTCAAGGACATTGGACGAATTTGCCATTGATTTCCGGACCCTTTCTTCGGAGCTCGGCTGGGGCCCCAACTGCCTACGAACCATCTTCCTTCAGGGGCTTAGCCCCCGAATCAAGGATGAGCTCGCGGGCCGGGAACTACCTAGGTCCTTGAACGCCCTTATCAACCTGACAGGGCGTATTGATAGGCGCCATCAAGAACGCCGCCAAGAGGCCCAAACAACTACTTCAAGACGCCCTCGACGTTCACCTTCTCCCGAGGGTGAATCGGGAGCCTCCCGAACACCGGTCGAGGAGCCCATGGAATTGGGCCGTAGGAGACTTTCCACACTAGAGCGCCGGCGGAGAATGAAGGAAGGGCTTTGCTTCTACTGCGGCATGGCAGGCCATCAAATAGCTGCATGCCCGGCGCGACCAGGAAAACTCCCGGGCCTAGGACCTGAAGGAGGTCTCTTCCTGGGCCTAACCTCACCTGCACCTCCACTAACCCTACCAGTGGCGCTAACGTCTGCGGATGGTGAGTTCCATATGTTAGCTCTGGTAGACTCTGGCGCCGGCGGCAATTTCATTATGAAGAGCCTGGTGCAGCACTTGAAGTTTCCACAGGTCCGTGTTCCAGCTTCATTGGTCATCTCATCGATCCAAGGTAAACCCCTCCTGGGACGTGTGACACACATCACGGAACCTGTCCAGTTGAGGGTTGGACTCCTTCATCGTGAGCGGTTGCCCTTCCATATCTTGGAGCATTCCATACACCCTATCGTCCTGGGTCTTCCCTAGCTTCAGGAACACGGTCCCCAGTTCGACTGGACGAATACCAGAGGAGGAGACATTCAAGCACGTCTTAATAGACGCGAGCACTTCTGGATTTTTAAACTTGGTTCTGTGTGTCCCCAAGGTTTAAATGAGAAAATCAATTGGTACTTGCTAATCTAGAGGGTGGATATACTGTTTGCATCTGCCTTCTTTGTGGACCTGAGTGAGAACTGCTGACAAACATGGAGTGTTTTGATTCTTCAGTGTTAATTCTTTATCCGGACCTGATTGAGATCCATGTCTGTTTCTCTCATTAGAAACATTTTTTGGCTTTGGAATTAACTAAAATTTACCGATGCTGTTTGGTTTTTGTTGGCCACACATATATGATAGTGTTTGTGCATCAGATTGAATGTCAGTTTAGAGTTAAAAATGAGTTTTTTCAGCTCTCGTCGATACAACCTAATCAAGGACTAAGATGTGACGTATGTACTTCCGGTTTCAGGATAAATAGCCGGAGGTTCTGCCATGTTTTTTGTGAAATGGCGGTACTGAGTGCAGACCGCACCTACAACTTGTCGCTTTAGCCACGGATGCAAGTTTTTGAAATAAATGGTGTTTAAATGAAGTCGTTACAGGAGATGGAGTCTTGCTTTTGAAGAGCGGTTTCCCCTGAAGCAGGACCGAGTGGTCTGAAACACTATCGTGTCGGGACTGTTTTGCTTCATCAAGGACAGATGAGTATTGTTTTTGAGATTCTCATATGACTATGCGGGATTGTTTTCAACATATTGCAAAGTTTTGTGTACGGATTACAAATATTTTGCTCCATTGTTCGTTCTCCATTCATACATCCTTGGCAGGATTAATATCGAAGGGTGTTAGCTTCAGTTGGTTTTAGGAAAACCTCGTAATAAACATAAAAAAAACTTATAAAATCAGTTATTAATTAAATAAAGCAAATGGACCAACAACCATAATTATGAGTTTGATATAAAGACAAACTCATTGAGTGCGGGTCCTACAAAGCATATATGAGAGTTTACTGGATATGTGGTTATAATTTAAATGGAATAATTTTGACCAGTGAAACCTATTGTGATTTGTGAGTGTTTGCACTCAATGTTATGAGTGCCAGATGACATTAAAGAAAAGGAAAGGTAGTCGGCATGTTAAAACGGATATTCAACGCTGACAACGGAGATGATTATATAGATAGAAAAGTACTACATGTGTAATTTGAATGGTTGAGGTGTGATATGAATTTGAAGAGATATATGAAGCAGTGAAGATGGATACGTAGATACATGATATATTTCCCTGAAGATGCCCTGAAAGGAGTGGGCGAAACAGAGAATTCTTTGTCAGAAGGAAGAAATTGGGAGGTTATTGGGAAGCAGTTGGGAATGGTAGATGTTGAAAATATCATGGATGACAAGGGAAGTTAAAAGAAAACTTAGGAAAAAGTGATATTGGAGGGTATTGTTAGTCGTTGTTATACCTGGATACCTAATATTGGACACGTATGATAGAAACATATAGAAACATAGAAATGACGGCAGAAGAAGACCAATCGGTCCATCCAGTCTGCCCAGCAAGCTTCACACTTATTTTTTATCATACTTACCTGTTTCTCTTGGCTCTTAGTAACCTTATGTTCTAATTCCCTTTTCACCCCCACTATTAATGTAGAGAGCAGTGATGGAGCTGCTTCCAAGTGAAATATTAAGTTTGATTAGTTGGGTAAGCGGCAGCATAGCTCTCTGCCATGAAGCAGAGGGCAATGCTGGATATGTGTGAAGTATTAGTTTTTCTTTTCCCCTGTTATTGAAGCAGGGAGCTATATGCTGGATATGCATTGAAAGTGAAGTATGCCTTGAAAGTCACATTAACTATCATCAAATATTGAAAAGCCTAATAATTGGTAATACCTATAGCCCATGAACCCATCCCTGTTTTTTTTCTTTTTTTGTTTTTTGTTTTAATTGGGAGATGGCTGCCCTTCATCCTTCCGCTCCGTGAAGGTGGACACCTACCACTGGCCACTGGCATCCCGCTCCGTGAATGCCTCTGTGGCTACTGCCGCTCCGTGCAGTGTTTTACTACCTGCTCTTTATTTGCGTCCTCTAGACCTGATGGATCCCATCCCTGTTTTTTTTTTTTATTTATTTAATTGGGAGATGATAGCCCTCCATCCTTCCGCTCCGTGAAGGTGGAACACCTACCACTGGCCACTGGCATCCCGCTCCGTGAATGCCTCTGTGGCTACTGCCGCTCCGTGCAGTGTTTTGCTACCTGCTCTTTTATACGTGTCCTCTGGACCTGATGGATCCACAATGTTTATCCCATGCCCCTTTGAAGTGCTTCACAGTTTTGGACTTCACCACTTCCTCCGGAAGGGCATTCCAGGCATCCACCACTCTCTCCGTGAAGAAATACTTCCTGACATTGGTTCTTAGTCTTCCTCCTTGGAGCCTCAGCTCGTGACCTCTGGTTCTGCTGATTTTTTTCTGTTGGAAAAGGTTTGACGTTGTCTTTGTCTCTTTGTAGATACGGTCTCCAGAATTGAACACAGTACTCCAGGTGAGGCCTCACCAAGGACCTGTACAAGGGGATAATCACTTCCCTTTTCTTACTCGATATTCCTCTCTCTATGCATCCCAGCATTCTTCTGGCTTTTGCTATCGCCTTGTCGCATTGTTTCGCAGACTTCATATCATTAGACACTATCACCCCAAGGTCTCTCTCCTGCTCTGTGCACATCAGCCTTCCCCCCCCCCCCCCCCCCATCGAATACAGTTCATTCAGATTTCCACTCCCCAAATGCATGACTTTGGGGAGTGGAAATCCGAATGAACTGTATTTGATGGGGGGGGGGGGGGGGGGGAAAGGCTGATGTGCACAGAGCAGGAGAGAGACCTTGGGGTGATAGTGGATGATATAAGAAACAATGTATAAGCATTTGAAAAAATATGCATAAAATGCTGATTTGTTTATATTTTAAATGTGTGTGAATGGTTGATGAATGTGCTAGATAGCTTTTATATGTATAGATAGGAAATTTTGTATGATGCAATAAATAATATTGAACTATTTAAAATTAGTATTTTCTCTTTGTAGTGTATACAGATTTTTATGTGGGCATTAGCTGATATTTTAACATCTGATTCACTAAAAGGTGCTAAGCCTTTAGTAAATTTGGTATTAAAAGCAAGTGTTACCAACATCACATGAGTGCATTGCTGGCATCAGTAATACCAGCTCTGATCTTCTCCCTACCTCCTGAATCAAAGAATGAAGGGTGCTTTTGCTTTGATCTTCCATCCTGTCCCCTCCCACTGCATTCCCATGGTTGAAGAAGGAAGCCCCCTTGCCAGGATCCAGGTACCTTTCCCTATCCCCTGAATAAAAATAAAGAACCCACTGTGTCCCAATCGCCCTCTAGATCTCCTTCTGCCCCACCACCTCCAAAATCCAAAATTGCACCATGCAGCACAGGACAAAAGATCAGTTGCGATAACCCAGTGCCATTTTGGAGGCTGTGGTTCAAGTGATCCCTCTTGCCCCCATCTTCCTTTAGAGTACTTTGACTGGGGCAGGCAAGGCTGGGAGGTTACTTGGCCAGGAAGTGATGAGGGATGAATGGACCATGGCCGACCCTTTCTATTTGGAATGAATGATTGAGAAGACTGGGTTGTCCATGCCAGTTCAAATATTGACAAAAGAGTCAGACTTGCTGACATCCGTTTACATTTAAATTTGATAGTCTTTGTGCATTTAATATTTTGATGTTCACTGTCTCTTTGGGCCTCATTTCCTAAAGTATCACAGGCCTGTGATACTTTAGGAAATGAGGGGCGGTCCTGAGCTAGCCAGCAGTGATCGCACTGCCGCGGTGCAATCGCTGCCGGTTTCGCACCCAATAGCGCCACCATAGAAGGTGTAGCTATTGGGCGTGAACTCGGATGCGAAAAGGGCCTTACCTTTTCGTCGTTCGCGTCGTCTTCGCAGAGTCGGCCCTGGTGACGCCCCGACTCCTCTTCTTCCGGGGCCGACTCCGCCCCCATTTTGGTATCGCATGCTATCCGTTTGGAAAATAAGGCCCTTTGTGTTGATTTATTATTTTAGCTGAGATATCTGTGGTTCTTTATGTATTTTTGTAAGTAAATGCATCTCATGCATGTTCATTGTAGATATCCTGAAAACCCAACCAGTTAGGTAGGTACAGAGGACCGGGTTGAGTGATGCTTAATTTCCCCTGACTAATTTTGAAGTTAGAAACATGACAGCAGAAAAAGACCATATAGCCCATATAGACTGCCCATCTGCCCAATTAATTTAGCTTTATAATTCCTATCAATTCATTTGAGATGCTCTGTATTTATCCCATGCTTTCTTGAATTCAGGTGTTGCTTTTGTCTCTACCACCTCCACTGAGAGGTCATTCCATGCATCCACCACCCTCTCTGTAAAGAAATATTTCCTAAGATATCTCCTAAGTCTACCCCCTTTCAGCCTCATTGCATTACCGCTTGTTCTAGAGCTTCTTTTCTGTTGAAAAAGGCTCACTCCTGTGCATGGAAGCCTTTGAAATATTTTAATGTCTCTATCATATCTCCCCTGTCTCATCTTTCCTCTCTAGGGTATACATGTTTATATCTTTAAATCTAAGTTGGAAGCATATAAGCAGGCTCTTACACAGCATTTTAGATTTTCAGGTGGTTAGCTAGGGCCTCATTTAGGGCTTGTTAGTACTGGTGCAAAAACTGTGATTAAATTTATAAGTCATTGCCAACATCAGATAGTACTTGAAATACAAGTTTAATTTAGAGGAGATCGCATATAGTTAGCAAACTGCATGCCATGCAGGTGCATCTTGGTTTTAATAAAAAAAAAAATCAAGGTTATTTATAAAAAAAAAAAAAAGAAGAAAATAATACATGCCCTGCCTCTACTTTTTTTGTGCTGCAAATATACCACTGCTGAAAAGCAGGATCAAATATGGTTGGACTTTTTTTTTTCTGTAATTCCTCAAATTAGAACATTTTTTCACTTGGAGGGTTGCCATTCGAACAGTTTTTTCGGCTTTCTATATGGAAAGGCTTTTTTCCCCCCCCCAGCAATTTCTAATCTTCAGGGCTGAGGCTAAGCTGACTGTGTGGGTGGATCCAGCACTTCAGAATTATCACTTCCATAGTATTGCATCACATTGTAATGCCTTTTCTTTGTACATATATCTTTGTGTTAATTGTAGCTTGGTGCACATTGACCTTGTCTCTAAATGTATAGTCCTGAACTTTACTGCCAATCAGTGATGCTGATTATTTTTCTCTGGGAAAAAAAAATAACATTTCCTACCCCCAAGAAAAAAATATGATGAGCCTACTTTTGTTGCCTCATGTTTGAGCCGCCTTGGCACCTTTTCCCACTAAGCAGGTGCCGATGTTGCCAGACAGCGCCTGCACATCGCTGGGAACTCTGCTCTTTTTGGAGGGAAGGTGTTATCTTATTCATCAGATGATATAAATGCTCAAGCTCATTTCCTTCCAAGAAAGTGGAGGGGATAATACAAAGCCAGAGTAAAAACAAGAGTTCAAAAGGAGATTAGGTTTCAAGGCAATTGGAACCTATTCAGTCACAGCCGTGGCGTTTAATGTGGGGGGTTTCTCTCTTACCTACATGGTCGCGGGGGAAAAGGCACGTTGGGGCAGGACAGAGGAGCTGACTACAGGGGCATCTCTAAAAAAAAAAAAGTGCATTGCACAAACAGCTGCATATCGAGCACTGTTGGGAAAGGTGTCTGTCAATTATTGCTCCTTGGCAAATTGCTTGTCTGTAATCTGTTGCCTTTCAAAATCAAACAAGGACATAAGGACTTTTTTTTCCCTCCTCTTTTAAAATAACGAAATTGCCTAGAACTGGCTGAAAACTGCATGGTGGCCTTAGGCTGAAAATGTTAGTCGTGCTTTATAAACTTACTGTAGTTCAGCTCTATTACCAAGCAGTCTGGAACTGGTGTGTCCCCATTGACATACAGGATCTGGGGACGATCCAGCTTCCTCCTGTGCTTTCATCTGGTCAGCTCACCCCGATTTCTTTCAAGTATTGCTGAATTTCCCCCCTCATCTTCCATCAGATGCTGTACTAACCCTCATATGTGAAAAAAAAATAGAAACCATCTCTTGCCTAATATGAACGATAGATGGAAAGATATTTCAAAATTTTCTAGAAGAAAAGAACAATCTGTGAATAATCACAAACATGACATACATGAATTTATATGTATCATATAATAATAATATTTTAAGCTTATTTGCAAAAGAGAACTTCAGCAAAAAACTATAATAAAAAAAAGTGTGAGTCTGTGTCTGTCTTCCTCCTTCAGCGGTATTAGAGCAAAGCCATCTAAGATAACTGAACAAGCCCCTGTTTTGTTTTATCTTCCTGGCAAACTGCACCTTTAAAAAAAAAAGTGCAAAAAAAGTTCAAAAGCAAGTTTGCTTATCTGCCTATGCCTATGCCTAGATTAAATCCGATTAAGATATTTGTTTCAACAAGACTGCAAGAGAAATAGTCCTTTGGTAATTTACATGCAACTTGATCCTTCTTAAAATAAGTAAGCAAAATTCTAAGAAAATTCTAAGAAAGAAGTTTATTAGTCCTGTAAAAGTGGTTCAGCTAGCTGATCTAAATATGCACACCGGCACTCATACAAAGCTATCCAAGCAAAAATGGATTCAAAAAGTATAATAGGATAATTGATGAAGACTTAAATCTTGCTCTTGGTGGGGCAATTTTCAAAACAGCCCGCCTAGGTGCAAACAGGGTTGTCAACTGGCTCCAGGTTTCCAGGACAGATTGATCCAGTCCTAGTTTTACCCCATTGCATGCTGGGATTTATTCTGATTTCCCTATTGCATTCCCTAAGAAAAGCAAGACCATAAGTATCTGCATGCATATGAGTAAAAGCAGGACTGGATCAACCTGCCCTGAAAATCTGGAACCAGTTGGCAACCCTAGGAGCAAAGTTTGTAGCTATTTTGCACCCACAAATTTTGTACAAATTTTCAAAGGAAAAGTCTGGGCATGCTTTTCTTTGAAATTTGCCACTGAGTACAACTGGACCTTGGACTTTGTACCTGTTTTATTTGAAAATACAGTGTATGTCCGGCTCTGTTTTCTAATTCTGCCCCAAATGCCCCAAGGAATGCCTCCCCTGTGGGATCCCATCTGTCCTCTTAACTGGGTTAAGGGTGGCCAATTATCACACAGCCCTTTTACCTGGGTAAATGGCTTTTTCCATATCTTCCTCCCATGTTCCCGCAGAAGAAATTTACTTAGAAAATATCTGCTAGTCACTATTTTTTCTCCCGCTCTTTCAAATAGTTACTTTCATTCAGTTTCTTAGAGATCCATATTTGGCGGGGTGGTGAGCAGGACGTTACCCAATTAACTTTAAATGGGATATTAAATGGTGCTCACCCAGTTCAGGCTGCCATTGAATATGTCCAGTTAAAGTTAGATGGGTAATTTTACTTAGTAACTTTAGGACAGCCTTTGACCATGACCAGACAACTAGGTAGCACTCAGTATCAGTGCTATCTGGCTTAAATTATGTCTTGACCTTGGAACACCCTGACATCATCCCCTTCTAGCCAGTTTTACCTGAATAATGACTTACCCTGTTGAAAATGTAACCACTGAGATGGGTGAGATATTCAAACCCTGGGGTTTATCTAGCTAACATAAAAGCTTGCCAGACAAAGCCTTTCAAATAACAACACTTGAGTTAATATATATTATAATAAAGGTAAAATCAGTTAACTACAAATAAATCCCAAACTTATACCAATATATACCTGTTGTTTTTGTACTTTTATTAATGACTGAATGTGAGGAAAGCAGTACAGAGCTACAAAACCAATTATCAGAAGAAAATGCAAAGAAAGATAACAGAGGAGGTTACACCAAAGGGAAAAGAGAAAAAGGAATAAAATGTTTAAAAATGCTTTTGAGAGCGCACAGGTCCCTCACACTTGAGGCAGTCTTGGCTTATGGAGTGGGTAGGCTGTTAGCAATGTAAAGAACATTATTAAAGCAATGTGACTTTAAAGAAGAGGCTCTTGGGAGTTGTAGTCTATAAGAGAATTAGGCCTTCATCTAGTTGGGAGCAGCCCAAGATTAAGGTGCAGTTATCCCATCAGGGCAACAGAGGGCATTCCCAAGTGGAAAAATGAAAAGGTCACTACAGCTAGGAGGGCTGTTGGATGATGTATTTCTAAGTGGACAGTAGCCATTGACACAGGTGAGGACAATTACTGCTTGGTTTGAACAGGAAGAAAAGTTCCTTGGAAAAGCTAGAAGATGGCAGCCAATCAAAAGGTTAAGGAGCTGCCACAGGGTCAAGGAGCCTGCAAGAAGCAGGAGTCTGACCAGTGTGTAAAACAGTCAGAGAAGCAAGGGTCGGTTAGAGGAGGAGTATGGCAAGCCTAGAGCCTGTGGCTTAAAGGGTGGTAGTTTTAAAGGGAATTTTGGATTGTTGAATGAAGCTTTATGCCAGCCTGTATATAAATGCCTATATAAATGTAGGGAATGCTTGTGTCTCAAGAAAGGCGCTGTATTGTTGCCTGTGGAAGAACAGGCTATGGGGCAGATTTTAAAAGCCCTGGGTGCGTAAATCCAGGAGGATTTACACGTGTAGGGGGGTTACTTGCGCTGGGCCTATTTTCAAAAGGCCCGGCAGCGCGCATAAAGCCCCGGGACTTGAAAAAATGGGCGGTCTGGGGGTGGAGCGGGGTGGTCCGGGGGCATGGCCAGAGGCCTCTGCAAGGCCGCTGGGCTGGTGGATCATGCGCCGGCAGTTGGTACAGGGGGGGTTTCGGGCTGGGGGGCGGGACAGGCAGGGGAAGGGAGGGGAAAGTGGGGGGGGGGTGAGGGAACGGGGTAAGCCAGCTGGTCTCCCCGAGGACTCGGTGCGTGCAAGGTGCACTAGTGTGCACCCCGTTGTGTGCATGTTATAAAATTGGGCGTACACTTGTGCGCGCCGGGTTGAGCGCACAAATGCACGCCGTGTGCATAGGTTTTAAAATCTGCCCCTATGTGAGAGAATGATCACATTGTTTAATTGCAAATAATTGGCTGGCTGGTTGTTTTTGGTGCTCTGGCATTAGTCCAAGGAAGGGCATGAGCAGCGTCCTGTCACTATGTTCAATTTTAAAAGTTTGCTCATTTCCATTTGCTCAAAAATATCTTAGCAAAGGCATTGGCCAGTCTCAATGGATCATAACATAATGGACTAATAAATGGGTTAAGAGGCTCCAGAGGAAAACCTGTGAAAATGTTTGTAATGGCAGGGGAGGAGCAGAGACCAGATATTTTTTTTTCCTTAAAAAAAAAATCCTTTGTATTTGTTCTTTTCATTTCAAATAAATGACGTGAAATATAAAACAAACAAACACAATACAAATTAAATAAAAATAAAAGTCTCCGCACACCCCTACACTGTATGCTCTGGGGTAGATTTTAAAAGCAGCACGTGCGGCGTACATGTGCGCGCGCAAGTTATAAAATCCGGGATCAGCGCGCACAAGAGGGTGCACAATTGTGCACCTTGCTCGCACCGAGCCGTGCTGCTTTCCTCCGTTCCCTCCCAGGCCGCTCCAGGGCTGAAGTAAGTTTTGTAATAAAAGACAGAAAAAAAAAAAGGTAGGGGGGAAAGGGCGGGGGAGGTAAGGGAAGGTGGGGGTGGGGTGGTAGGCAGGACCAGAGCAGGAATTAGGCCCGTTCCAGTTAAGAAAAGTAGGCCCCTATGTAAGGTTCTGATGTGATACTTAATAAGAGAAATCGTTTTCTAAATTTCCCAAATAATTTTTATTTATTTAAGAAGGCTTTATGAGCCTTTTTGTTAGCAAATTCTTCAATTACAATTGAAATTTTTATTAATACATGTTAGAAATAGATATATTTAGCTTTTTTTTTTTAATTTTGCCCAATAAAAGTAGGCCCCTTGAACATTGTAGGCCCTAGCCAAATGGCCATGCTGGCACCCCCTCTCTCCTGGAGTGGGGATACGGAACGGGGGAAGGCTGCACCCCCTTGCTCACGCCAACCCCGGATTTTATAACTTGCACTCGCACCCTTTTAAAATCTACCCCTTAGTCTCCAGCAAGAGGGATAAGACATAGAAAAATATAATATAGTAAATAAATAGACAAAGCAAGACCAGTTAATTTGATCATATTTTTTTATCCCAGAAATATAAGGATATCAGGAGTTGGGTGATAATAATATGGAGTGCAAAAGCAAAACTGTCTATAGAATACAAAAGAAATGGTGCAAAGGCTATTAATTCCAAAATCACATTTCCTGTTCATTCAAGAAAATGCAGGCCTAGCAACTGTCTGTAAAGCAGGAATTATTGGGCTACTGAACCTGTAATTTCATGAGTTAATAGGGCCCAAATGAAAAACCACCTGCCCAGTGAATCTGGACATCAGCCCCTCCCCTTTAATCTGTGCAGACGATGTAAATAATTGGCATTGGGAAGCAGGAGCGGATGGACCAGGGGATGTCTAGATTTATGATTTAGCAAATTTGTCCCCTACCTTCTGATTAATGTTATTGGATGACAGACGTGAGGGAACATGGTAAACAACGGATGGCTTTCATTTTGTCCCAACATGATTATGTGGGACGGGATGTGCAGTACTACACCTGTGATGGATGAGCAAATTACTACCTGCGCTCCTGCCGCTTATCAGCACCTGCTCGGGTTCAGTTTTCCACTTTCTTACCGCCAAGGAGTAAAAATGAGAAGGGCTTCCTTGCACCAGTCAATGCTTTGAGTTTGCCACTCTGCAAAGTACTTTACCTCTGATTCCAAGCATTTCTAGCGTTACCTAAGAATATGCTCCGTGGATCTGATGCAGAAAAATCATTCCAAGGCTGAAATGCATTGACACTTCTTAAACTGTTAATTCTTAGCTAAATATGACTTTTCTTTTTATCTTTTCTTTACATTTGTTTTGCTACAGCAGTCAAACTATGAGTGAAAGCTTTCATGGTACAGGAGGCACTGGCTTGTTAACTAACATTCTCAAATGTATACCTCATGCATAATGGCTGGGCAATTTTTAAAATTTATCAGCCATCTTGGACTGTTTCTTCAGACATTTCTTATCCATCAGTAGCAGAAAGCACCCAATTTCCACATCAGGTGTTGATTTTGTTGAGTTTTGTGCAGCTACCTAGCCTGCAGGAGACTTTCCAAAATTTTGTAATTTCAGTCATGAAAATTGTTCTTTAATTTCCCTAAAATATCAGGCAGTTGTAAAAACTGTAGAATCCACATTAACAAAGAACAGGAGGCATCAGAAAGGCAGTATCAGGCTGGCAGAGACAGGCAATTATATTTCACCCACCCCCTTTCCCTCCACTCAAAACTGATATTTCAGAGGTGGGTTTGAGTAGAATGCTGCATAGCTTGACTTCAGCTTTAATTATCATCATTTTTCTAATTACTCATATGTGTAAACTTAAAATTTGAATGCATGCTAATATCACATAGTTCAGTTCTTTCAGATCAAACAACTGTCAAGTGGAGTTAGAGAGGAAGCATAAAGAAAGACAGGGCATAACATCCTGGGCTGCTTCTGTCCCTTCTCATCCACGTTGTCCATTGCCTGCAGCTGGGCAGACATTCTAGACGGCTGTTGATACAAAGCCTAGCAGTCGCTCGCTCACTTTCTAGTTCTGTGTCTCCTGAAGTGGTGGCAGTGATGAGGATGCAGGAATATGGAAGTCCTTCTCCTCTCCCCAATCTCTAGCCCGGCATATCACTTCTCCTGGAGCAGCTGCCTCCGTCCCACTTCCTGCCCTCAGCAGACCGGGCACAGCCCACTATTCCCACAATACACTCTCATACATGCTTGGGTGACTCTGGCTGAGTTCATGTTGGTGGGTCTAGACATCACCCAGGACATTAGTCTGGCTTCAGCCTACTCTCCTCCTCCCCAAACCATCACTGGCCCTGAGGAAAGAAAAGAAACTGGAAAGGCTGAATTTGATTCCAACCTCTTACAATGCATTAAAAGCAGAGCAGCTGATCAGCTTTGAGGTTGCCCTCTCCAAGTTATTCTTAAATTGTTGGCATAATAAAATGTGGTTTGGAATTACTTTAAGGTTGCCAGAAGTACTGACCGGACACTGAAAATTCAGTGTTTGCAAGAGGGTCCCCTTTCCCACAGCTTCCTGGTTATAGGGAAAGACAGAGCTGAGAGCTGAGCTGTGTTCCTGCCCGCTTGCCTCCTTTCCTGTTTTGTGATTGGATGGGATGGGGAGAGGAGGCGGGGCACAGCACAGTCCTCAGTTCTGAGTGGCTCCACAGATCTCTGCCGCCATCCCCTCTGGGTCTCTCCCCCTCCCTCGCTGAGTACTAGGTCAAGAGAGGGGCTGCAGCAAGCAAGCCAAGGGATACAAGAAGAGAGGAGGGGAAGTTGGAGAAAGAGACAGTCAGAGTCACAAAGTGGGGAAAGGGGAGAGACAGAAGGGACACAGAGAAAAGGAGAGGGAAAGAAAGATAGACACATGGGGAGCAAGGGAGGAAAGAGTCAGAGAGGGTATGGAAGGAAGGAAGGTCACAAGAAAGGGGAAAGGCACAACTGGAGAATGAGGGAAGATGGGAGACTTAGATGGGGGAAGGGAAGGAAGAGATAATAGAGGCACAAAGGAGACAGGAAGACACAGGAGGAAAGGAGATAGAAAAAGAAGAAGGCACTGGGAGGGAGACAGGAGGAAAGAAGGAGAAAAAAACAAGAGCATGGGGAGGGAGGGGACTAGAGATAGAAGGGCAGTACAAGAGAGGAGTGCACAGAGGAGAGGGAAGGCATTTTGAGAGATAGGTGGCACAAGGGAGACAGATGAAAGGCTGGAAGGTTTTAAGGAAAGGGCAGCAAACCACGTGTGTCTGAGACAGGAGGCTGTGTGTTTGGGAGTGTGCATCTGTGTTTGAGAGAGGGACAACCAACCACGTGTGTCTGACCGAGGAGGCTGTGTGTTTGGGAGTATCTTGTGTATGTGTGTGTGTGTATGAGATAGGAGGCTGTAGGTATGTTTATGGGGAAGTATGGAGGTGGGTGTGTATTAGAAAGGCTTTAGTTGTGATAGAGGGCAAAACTGTATGAGAGAGTGTGTTTATGAGGATAGTTGAATAATATTTTATAAAACAAAATATATTGAGGGGATGCTTGAAAGCCAAGTAATGAATGGATCGACAACTGACAGTAGTCTGTAACTTCCTCCCCTCCCCTCCCCTCCCCAAGCATGAAGCATAGTGGGGTGTCCAGCTATGGTCCATGGAAAAGTTGGCCACCCTAAATTATTTATGTGTATAGCATGTGAAAGGGCATTCCTGTGGGTCACTTAGAATTCTTTATCAATTCAAGGCACTTTTCACGTGACATTAAGAACCAACAACTCTGGCCTTGTATGATGCTGAGTGTACTCGACGGGTGACCTTCTGTCGTGTTTGGCTCTGTGAGAAAATTCATTCCCAGGATATTCCAGGGGACAGCAAATAAAAACAATATGCATTATGAGTTCAAAAACAGAGTGAGAAGGATGTATATGAACAAAAACCATTTCACTGGGATTCCTGTGGCTTATAAAGCTGGCCCCTGCTTTCAGTCAAATAACATATTACTGACTTCATTTTGCTCTCTCTGATTTTTCCTTTGCAGACGTGTGTTCACCTGGATGACATCATGGATATCTGGCATGAGGTGGAGGGATGAACAACACTTTTCTTCACACAGTTTCATTTCCTTTTATCTTGTTTTGTTCTTTTTTTTCCCCTTGAATTAATCCACAACTCCACCCTTTCACACTACTCTACTCAGCATTCCTAATTTTACCTTTTGAAGTTCATTTGTCCTACCATTGTTCTTGATGCCAAGAAGAAGAGATTGTCTTGATTGCTCTTTGACTGACATGACTTCCCAATGCACTGCTTAACATTATGTGGACTTCAACAAGTCTCTTTTTGGCCAGGTAGCATCTTTCCTCCCCTTGGGCTTCTTGCCAGTTTGGCACCTGTACCAATACTGCTCATAGTTATTTATGAGAGAGTTCAAGAATGAGGGGACAGATTTAAAACAAAAAAAAAAAAGGGATTGGCACTGATACTTACTCAGGAATGTTCTTTGTTTCTTGTTAAACAGATATGTAGCTGTGTTTGTTCCACGGCATATCATTTGCAAATGTGCTGCTATTAATGAGGGCATATTTTGCAACAGGATTGGAAAGGTACTCTCCATGGAGTACACAAAATTTCCCAAGGCATTCATTTCACAGGGAGGATAATTTTCACAATGTTTTACATGCAGAAACGGCCTTTTCCAAAACTGCTTGCCCGATAAGCAGGTAACCTTGCATGCGAAGCTTCAGTTCCTGCATAAGTGGAAGAATTCCTGGAGGCGGAGCTGGGGTGGTATTTGCACATGATTGCATGAGTGCATAATTTTGGATTTTCAAAAGTCTGTGCACATTTTTTCAAAACATTTCCGTGCACCAAATAGCAGGTGTAAGCATGCATGAGTAAATTTGGCGGACAATTTCCATAGTGGATGTAAGTATGTATGTGCTCTTTAAAAATTGGGTGTAACTTGTGCATGGATTTGCCTTGCCATTTAGGCAGGATGTTACAGAATTGCAACCACAGTGCAAATTTCAAAAAATATTTTGGTGTCCGTGTCCTTTTTAAACTCATGCATGTGACTGAAATTTAAGAGACTAACTTTCAAGTGAGAAGGACAACTGTCAAATCCATTTATTTGGATAAATAGTGATTCATGTGCAGAAACTGTACTCCCTTTATACAGCTAAAATTACTTCTGCAGCTCCACACCAGATGTCCATTTAGCTGCATTTACAGGAGATGTTTCCAGGGATATCTTTATTCTGAGTAAGGAAAATAACTTACCTGGATTTTCATTTTCAAGTTTGCACTCGTTATTTTGTGTGGATAAAGTAACCCATATGAAAAGCGGTTGCCAATGTCCAAGGATGCTTTGTACTCACTGCAAGTCTCAAAGGGAAAGAACACTACATGCATTCTCTTTGAAAACTAATGCAAAGTCCATGAGCAAAATGTACCCAAGCACTTTATCCCAATAAGGAAAGTTTGAAAATTGCCCCCATGTGTTTCAGCTCGTAAAGTTACAAGCCTTGAAACTTGTGCATTATCAGACTGTCAAAGTTAGGAGCATAAGCTGATTAGTTAGGCAGGTAAGCTGAAAATTACACATGTACAAATCATATCCATTGTGTTTCTGAGTTACTAGGACAAGGTGCTTTAAGAAAATGTAACTCCTCTGTGTTTAACTAATGGCAAATAAAGATCAAAATAGTCCATCCAGTCTGCTCAGCAAGGTATTTAGTGTGTAACTACTGTTCCGTGTAGGTTACCCTAAGGGCAAGTAATGTCCAGACCTTTCTCCCTTTTCAACTTTTTGCCGTACGCATACTAAGGATAGGGAGGCCCCATCTGAGCCGTGAAGCATGTAATGGCCAGAGCCCCTCCTCCCAAGTTTATTTATTCTCATTCCTTCTTGTTGTGTGCAGAGGGCCTGCCCCAGCCATAGGTGCACAAGAGCGGACGGCCTCTGTCCTACCACCACTCAAACTAGAATGTAAACGGCCAGAAACTGTAAGATATGCCCAGATGAACCTTAGATACTGCCACCAGCTGGCTGTATCTGCCACTCTCTGCCGGTTACTCCCATGCAGAAATGTTAACACCAAAAGTTATCATAGATTACCTTAGTTCTTCATTTCCATCCTCTAGCCACTAGGGAACCTCTGTGCTTATCCCATTCCCTTTTGAATTCCATTACTAGAGATGTGAATCGTGTCCTCGATCGTTAAGACGATCGATTTCGGCTGGGAGGGGGAGGGAATCGTATTGTTGCCGTCTGGGTGTTTGAAGTATCGTGAAAATCGTGAGCCGGCACACTAAAACCCCTGGGTGTCCAGCGGCGGTCCGGAACGGCCTCCTGCAATTGAATTGTGTTGTCTTCAGCCAGCGCCATTTTTCAAAATGGCGGTGCAAAATGGCGGCAGCCATAGACCAACACGATTCGACTGCAGGAGGTCATTCTGGACCCCCGCTGGACTTTTGGCAAGTCTTGTGGGGGTCAGGAGGCCCCCCCAAGCTGGCCAAAAGTCCCTGGGGGTCCAGCGGGGGTCCGGAAAACGATCTCCTGCCGCGAATCGTTTTCCGTACGGAAAATGGCGCCGGCAGGAGATCGACTGCAGGAGGTCGTTCAGCGGCGGTCCCCGCTGAATGAGCCCTTCCTATCAAGGCAAGGTTACGTCTCTTATATGTCCTGGAATCCTGTTCTGGTGTTACAGCCTTTTGCCAACCAAACAGCTCTTCAACCAAGACAGCCGCACTGCCAGCCGGTGGCTCAGACGCACACGGACATGTGCTCTTGTGCTCGGTGACTGCCCCCTGCCCCAGCACTGCTGCATCAGTATGTACAAGGTGATGCTTGTTGCCAGCTCTTCTTCAGCGGCCCCCTCCCTTTCCCATTCTCACCCCTTCTTTGCCCCTTCACTCTCCAGAAGACTCACCATTTCTACAGCCAGCTGCCCCCTGAAAGCTCAGCCCAGCCACCTCAACAGAAGCCTCACTAACCCTACTGCCCAGGGGCCTCCTTCTAGCTCACCCTCTCCCTTTCTGACAATAGTTTGCTTCACTTCTCAGGGCCCCCCTGACCGACTCCAGCAATTTCTCATTGACTCTGTGCTACACAGTCTGCTGCTTTATGGCTCCCTAGGCTCTGATCTGCCTACCTGCTCCTGTGGAAGCGGAGGCTAAAAGTGATCCATACTGCCTGCTTCCTTCAGGGCTTCAGAAAAAGAAAATTAAGCCAAGGCCAAGACTATAAGCATCATTGCTGCAGGCAAGACTGAGGAGAGCCTGGCCCATGAAAACATAGCACCAAATCAAATCCTACTTTCCCATGTGCAGTCAGGGCAGGATTAATCCCAGAGAATTAAGCACCCTAGGCAACATATACAGCCTGCCCCAGCCTTAACCTACATACACTCGCACACACACACACACTTAAAAATTCTGCATTTGTAATAAGATTTTACATAAAAAAAAGGACAAAGCACAATCTTCTGAAGTAAAAATATCAAAATATGTATACTATATTTGTATGAATTGCTATGGTCCCAACCAGAAAACCTGCAAAAAGTATAAAGACACTTGGAACTCATATGGTATTAGGCCTATTGCAATGATCAGTGGGTGAGGGCTTGGCCTTCAAAAAGCTATGAGGCAGATTTTATAAATTTGGGTGAGTGCGTACTTTTGTTCGCACACCAGGCGGGAACAAAAGTACGCTGGATTTTATAAGATACGCGTGTAGCCGCGCGTATCTTATAAAATCCGGGGTCGGCGCGCACAAGGGGGTGCACATTTGCGCAACCTGCGCGCGCCGAGCCCGGTGCGCGCTGCCTGTTCCCTCCAAGGCCGCTCCAAAATCGGAGGGAACTTTCTTTCCACCCCCCCTGAACCTTCCCCTCCCTTCCCCTACCTAACCCCCCCCCCCCGGCCCTATCTAACCCCCCCTACCTTTTGTTGGCAGATTTACTCCTGTTGAAAGTAGACGTAAATCTGCGCGTGCCATCACCCGACCCGGGGGCTGGTCCGGAGGACACGCCCCCGGTCCCCGCCCCGAACTGCCCCCTGACCCTGGACACGCCCCCTCCCTGCCCCTTTTACGAAGCCCCAGGAATTATGCGCTTCCTGGGGCTGTGCGCGTGCCGGCGGCCTATGCAAAACAGGCGCGCTGGCACGCGAGGGCCCTGCGCGCGTAAATCCGGCCAGATTTATGCGCGCAGGGCATTTAAAATCCGGCCCTATGAGTAAACTAAATTACAATTACAATATAGTAAACCTCCCTACAAAAGCAGCACAATTGCCAGCACTCAAACAGTAACAACTTTACTTCTGAAAAGCAACCCTGCAATCCCTAAACACTAATACACCTCCTATGAGGAAAACAGAACAAGCCAAGCTGCTATAGATCCCTACACAGAAACACCATGACAGAATACTTCACCTCAGTCTGAAACAGGCAGAACCCAGACAGACCCTCACCAAATACAGAATGAAAAAAGATCATAAAGTATAAACAGAAACGTGCAGTCAAAACTGAACTGGAAATCACAACAAACCACTGTGTACAAAAAACCAGAAACATTAATATTCCTCATAAAAATTCAATCAATAAAGAAAATAAATATAAAACATAATTGTAAAATCATACTTTAAAAAGAACAAATATTTAAAAATAGTTCTAGAAGAGAATAAACAATAAATAAAAACTCACATTTTTTTAAATTTAATTGTAACCCCACACTGGTGTGCAATCCTAGCACAGGTGAGGCCAGAAGCAAGCATATTTGTATTCTTTGGGGCAGGAACCCAGGCTAGCTGTACTACTTCTCTTCCTTCCCAAGATATAGATTTGATAGACATGGGGGTGAAAGGAGTCCTCTCAGTTCCCAGTGCAGGGTGGCTAATTCTCTCTCCCTGACTTCCTTCGGTGAAGCAATAATTAAGGTAATGGTGTGTGCTGGGATGCCAAATAAAGACTGGGCTCACTGTGTTAGTGTCCAAAAAATAAATTCTTTACTGTTAATAGGAAAATGGCACAACTCTTCATCCACAGGAGCACAGTGGTTACAGTTTCTTCCTCAATCTGTGCAGGAATGTCTAGTGCCAAGACCAGGGGAGAGTCTACCTTCCAGGGCATGGAAAAATAGGGTCCCCAGGTGGGCAGGGTGTCCTCTGTACGGGCAATACCACCCTCTCCAACTGGCAAGGATATAAGGTCATGGCCTCTGCACAGAGAGCTAAGCTTTCTCTCCCCCCAGGGTCTGAAGAATCATCATATGGGTGTCATTTTGAACGTTAGGCTTTGCCTTTTCTCACTGTTAGCTGATCCAAACCTTCTTTCTTCTATAACCGCGCCCTTACTACAGCTTGGGAGGCAGTGCTTTTTGGTTAGTATGAAGTCCAGAGGTAGAGAGGAGCTTAGTTTTTGTTATTTTACAAGCCCAGCCAGTTTAGCCAAACAAACCCTGATTGGAGGTCAGGAGGGCTTCTGCCCAGCCAATACACAACATGTCTGGTGGGAGAATCACTCTGAGTGCATTTTTTTTGTTCCTTAACCTTTTAAGTATTAAGGGTCTTACTGGAGCTGGGTTTGGGATTGTGCAGGTTAGGGAAGACCTGGCCTCTTTTATCCTCTGTGAGGTCGGGGGTGTCAGTGACCTGCTGTAAGGAAACACCCCATATTCTATCCACAGTTTTTAAAAAGATTAAGTTCATCATCCAGGGGGAAGTTTTGACTGCCCTTCCTGCTTGACTGGATCCCAGAAAGTCCTGCTCCAGGGGATCTCTCCCATCAGGGATTTGAATAAAAGTGCAAAGGACTGGAGCAGGACTTTCTGGGATCCAGTCAAGCAGGAAGGGCAGTCAAAACTTCCCCCTGGATGATGAACTTAATCTTTTTAAAAACTGCGGATAGAGTATGGGGTGTTTCCTTACAGCAGGTCACTGACACCCCCGACCTCACGGAGGATAAAAGAGGCCAGGTCTTTCCCTAACCTGCACAATCCCAAACCCAGGCAGTGTACAGGCTCCAGTAAGACCCTTAATACTTAAAAGGTTAAGGAACAAAAAAAATGCACTCAGAGTGAATCTCCCACCAGACATGTTGTGTATTGGCTGGGCAGAAGCCCTCCCGACCACCAATCAGGGTTTGTTTGGCTAAACTGGCAGGGCTTGTAAAATAACAAAAACTAAGCTCCTCTCTACCTCTGGACTTCATACTAACCAAAAAGCACTGCCTCCCAAGCTGTAGTAAGGGCGCGGTTATAAACCGTTGCAAGTCGGACAACCATTCCAGACTCCACAGAAGGAGGGTTTGCATTTGAATGGATCCTCCCATTGTCCATCCTACTTTAGCTAGTGGACTGATACTAAACACCAAGGACTTATCGGTAACCCGAGAAGATGCCTGGGTTGCATAATGTTTTGACAATTTTTTGGATATTTGTTAGACACATCAGATAACACCCTATAACTGGATTTAGTAAGGATAAAAAAAAAACCTGCTCTAAATTCCTGGGAATGTTTGATTTCCAGTCATCCTAAGATTGTTGTGAATTAGCAGGAGAAAGGGATGTACAAATTTTCTCCTTCCTAGCACACACACAAACACACCACACACAAGCGGGCTCCTTCTCATTCTCTCGCACACATAAGAAGTTCTCATTCTCCATTCTCTCTCTCTCACACACCTACAAGCAGGTTCCTTCTTTCACTCTCACACTCATAACCAGGCTCCTTCTTATTCTAGGGTTGCCAACTGACTCCAGATTTTCAGGACAGGTTGATCCAGTCCTGGTTTTACTCCCCTGCATACAAGTACTTAAAGCCTTGATGTTCTTAGGGAATGCAATAGGGAAATCAGAATAAGGCCCAGCATGCAATGGGGTAAAACCAGGACTGGAACAACCTGTCCTGAAAATCTGGAGCCAATTGGAAACCCTATCTCACTCTCTCACATACACACACACACATACATGCAAGCCGATTCTATCACTCTCACACACACACAAGCAGGTTCCGTCTTATTCTTATTCTCACATACACACAATTTCTCATTTTTTTGTTTTAGCCATTGATGACCTCTCATTTTCTTCTTTGACCACAGCAGGCCTGAACCTCTCTCACTTTCTTCTTTGGCCATTGTGGCCTGGGCTCCAGTGGTGGCCTGCAGCCTGCAGCTACTCCTAATGTCTTCTTTGTTCATGGCTGGCCTCCAGCCTCTCTCATTTTTAGTTCAGTTGCTGCTGGCTTGATGTCCGGCAGCAGCCCCTAGACTCTCTTATTTTCTTCTTTGGCCATTGCAGGCCTGGGCTCAGGCAGCGGCCCGCAGGCTGCAGCCTCTATTTTATTCTTTGGTTGTCACCAGCCTGTGCTCCGGCGGTGGCTCGCAGCCTCTCTTAATGTCTTCTTTGGTCGTCCCCGGCCTGCAGCTTCACTTCTGTTTGGGCTCCGCTGGCCAGGTTCCGGCTGTGGCTCTTCTGAGCCATTTTCCAGAGGGTGAAAAACATCATACAAGTGGTCACACTTCCATCTTTTATCATATGACCATTTTGACTGGCGCACCTGGGGATGCCTGATCTCTGGATAGTCCAATCCGCCCCTGCCCAGAGCCACCACCCCTGGAGTTTTCCCAGTGCCATAAGAGCATTGGTGATGTCCTCTGAACCTCCTCGCAGGACTGTGTTGTTCTGACAGCTGTGACTATGGGGCTGCACACAGCCCCAGTGTGCCAATGGGTGAGGAAGCACCTTAACATGTGAAATCTTATTTCCCTGGCTTGTTTCCCTGCAAAACTGCATGCACCTAATTCATATAGTTTTCCACATGCACTCTGGTTGCCTTCATTTTTTTTTTACCTCCTTGTTCCTTCAAGGCACTTATCTCCCTAGAGTAGGAGGATCCATGATTAAACTCACACCGGAGGCCCTGCTAGGCCTGGCTCATGGTCCAGGTGTTCTGCTGGATTCCCCAGCTGGGGAACAGGCTGCCCTCATTGGCCACTATCAGGGAGGCCAGCCTGGTCATGTCCTGGGCCGAAAAGTTTGGCTTTCTTGCTGGAGGGGTCATATTGGAATGAGCCCACCCTAGCATAACCAGAAGCGCGTGTGCACAACACAAAGAGCATGTGTACACTAAAGATCCAGCATACACGCTCTTATAGTACTCGGGCTTTGGAGCGGAGCTATGTGTATTTTAAAACCCTGTGCAGATGGCTCCTCACAGGTTCTACAATACTAGATCAATTCTGCGCTCTCCTTCTTCAGTCATCAGTCATACTCCTGTTTCTTTTGTTTATGTTTCTACCTTTCCCTACTCTCTTCCTGGTGTTATTCCTCCTATAAGTGTCCCTCTTTTCTTAACGCCTGGTGTATTTGTGCTCCACTCTTTATCTTTGTGCTGTCTTTTTCCGTTCTGCAGAGGGGTTTTTTCCAGAACACTCAATTTCAGTCGACATTCTCCATTGATTGTGAGCACTGCTTCGGCATTGTGAATCCTCACCCTTGCCCAGGAAGAGCAGTGACTTCCAATACTCAATCCTCCATGGGATTCTACAGGCAAGCTATGTTTCCAACAATATATGGGAGGCACTCTTCAAATGCTAAACATAATTTACTTTATTCTAAAATATTTTGAAATAATCTTAAATGTATTAGTGTCTAGATGAAACCTTTATTAAGCACAGAAGATTTTAGAACAGTATTGCAATTACTGACCTTTGCTGGCACAGATTACTAGAGATGTGAATCGGAACTGATATCGGATCCGATTCTGCTTCCGATTCACATCTCTACAGATTACTGCAATTCTTTACAGTTAGGGGTACCTGCATCTACCCTGTGATCTCTTCAGCTTGGCTTCTCTCAGGACAAAAAAAAAAAAAGAATGATCACATCACCCCAGTTCTTGCTGCCTTGCACTGGCTTCCAGTCCGAGCAAGAATTCAGTATAAAATTTTAATGCTGATACACCAGCTAATTAATACCACAATGTACCATGGGTGGGTGCCACGCTGCAAATTTATTCACCATCTAGAACTTGCATTAGCAAAACAGAGGACTTTTGGAGGTTCCAGCAATCTGGCAGGCCGGGCTTTTTCTATAGCTGGCCCTGCATTGTGGAGCATCCTGCCAGAGCAGCTGAAAATGCTAATAGATGTAAAGGCATTCAAGAGAAGCTTGAAAACCTGGCTGTACACACAGGAATTTATAGTCGACATCACAGCCGTATAATTAATTATTTTATGGCACAGAGCCAATACCATAGTTTTATACTGTTTCTTGATGTTATTATTTATGTGATTTCATCTTATTGATTATAACTACATTTGTTTTATTATGCATGTCGTATTTGTAAACTGCTACGATTTATGGAGTAGCGATATAGAAGTCTTTTTTAAATGTAATCCCACCCCGGTGTCTATTCTGCATGGGTGGGGCCATAAAAAAAATGTATAGTCTCTTTGGGGCAGGGACATTGGTTAGTGATAGACACTTTCTCTTTTCTCACTAAAGGTGCCACTCCTTTGTTGGAAGGGGGAAAATAACCTTTCAAGGTCCCGAGTGCCAGGGGTATCTCTGGTAAGTCTGTGTATTCCTGGGAGAAGAGTATCCCATAAGAAAGTTCATACTGTGAGCCCATTGTGCAAAACTCACTCCAGACGCCGATGTGGTGTCCAAATCAAAGTTTACTTTTGGATAATAATAGTGTAGTGGCATAATTCACTTGGTATAAGCTCCACAGATAAGGCTGACTTGATTACAGTGTTAGGATTTGTAAGTATGTGGGCCCTTTGGCCAAGGTGAGAGATGGTACCACCCAGGGGAGGAGCCCCGCTGAGCCTCACCGTCGGGAGGCAGGGTCTTGGCTGCGGGATGATATACAGCAGAGGTAGAGAAGAAGAAAGAGAGGGTGACCCTAGGAGGCGGGCCATGGAGCAACAGCGCAGATGCTGACGTCAGACTCAGCTCGGATGACTGGAGTCAGGCAATAGCTGCGGCACTACCTGAGGAGCGGGGGTGCTGGGAGATAGTTACAGTTACTGAAGTTACACTGGGTCTGTAGAGATGGTACACAAGAGGGTTCCTCAGTGGGAGAACACGGTAGTGGTTCGCAGAGCGTGGTACACCGGCGAGGGATCCTCTAGCGGTATCACGGCACGGGTCCGCAGAGCAGGGTAGACCCAGAGATGGCTCTTCTAATGATATCATGGCAATGATCCGCAGAGCGGGGTACACCGGAGAGGATTCCCACATAGATATCACAACTGGGGTCCACAGCATCGTTACTCACAGCGACTGAAGACAAGTAGTAGTTCCGTAGAAAGCCTCAGGAAGCGAGGCAGGCAGGAGTCCGGGTGAAAGGCCCTCCAAGGAACGGAGACGAGGAAGGGCTCCCCGAGGAGCGAGTAACCGATAGTCTCACACCACAGAAGCAGGAACCGGAACAACGCTGAAGTGAGTGTAGGTAGATACAGCAAAGTGAACTCGTTGCCAAGTCACCGGCTGTCTGGGTTGGCGAGCTTAAATATCGAAGCTGAGTGACGTCATCTGATGGGGACGCCCCCGAGGTTCCCACCATGATGTGGTTAAAGCAGTTCAGGGAGCACACACATGCCTAGGGAACCCCGAGGGTAAGAAGGCGGTTGGCAGCATCCATGCTGCTCAGGTAGACCCGGGAACAGAGGCAGCTGGCAGAGGCCGCGAGTTCGCCCAATGGAGCCAAAGCATTAAAAAAAGAGGTGAGCAGCAGCAGTCACAGCCGTCTGCGGCCGCGGAGCCTAACAGGCAGGAAGGGACAGCCAAACCTCCCTCCTGAGTCTCAAAACTAAATCTATTTCCTTTTAAAACAATTTAACACCAGAAAGTCCTGGCACCGAGCCGCCACCTCCTCCTCCGTCCTCATGGAGGTAGAGGGACAGGTCTTCCCTAACCTGGAGAACCCCAAAAACAGGGTTCCCCAATCTCTGAGTTCAGCTGGTGCACAGGGTTTCAACAGGTCTCCTACCAAGAAAATTGCAAAATTCCAAAATATACCCAGAGGGATATCCCAACCAACAAGTGAGTAGACTGATTGGAACCCTCCCGACCCTGGTCAGATTCCACAAGCTGGGCTAGCCTGATTCTCCTGATTGGAGGCTAGAGCTCTACAACTACCTCCTAACTTCACAAAACCCATAAAGGCCTAGCCACAGACTCCCTCTAGGGAGCTGCTTAAAAAACCTCTCAGGGGGCGGACATTCCAGATCCCTCAAAGGAGGGGTTGCATTTAAATGGTATCTTCCCTGCTACTGACCTGCACTGCTCTAGCTTGAAAACAGGACTTACCTAGGGTTTAATGGTAGCCCAACAGGCTGGTCGGGTTAGATAAATAAATAAATAGATGGTCTCCTTGGATGGGCCAGATTTAGCCCACCTCGATGTTTGACAACTAAGTCAAGCCCATAAAAGTGTCTTTAATTTATCCAAGACTTAAAAAAAACATTTTTTGGAATAAATTATTTTTAGTGTTGCAGGAATACTTTCTGCCTGCTTTTTTATCTATAGCACCACATCTTTTCTCTTCCAGCCCATCTTTTAAACACTGGAAATTCCAGATGAAAACTGCATTTTTTCATTTTGACTAAAATGGCTAACAATTTTTTTCACTAGATATATTAGTGATATTACAAAATTGACTTTTTGCCCATCCTTCTTCATCAAAATTGCCATTTAAAGAACACTAAACCACCCATCTGAAATTGGTTTTTCCCATGAAAATCCAATATCAGGAGGCTGCATTTGGGGAACCTACATAGAAGGTTGATAACTTTAAAACAGCCATGCAGGCATACATGAACAGTTCGCGCCCACGGATGCGGCCATTTTATAACATGCGCATATCTTATAAAATCGGCCGGACGCATGCCAATGTGCGCTCCATTTTATATGGATGCATGCATGTGCCGCTTAAACCGCTTAAGTGGAGGGGATTTTAAGGTACACATGTGCCAACGCAATTACCAGTCAAACCAGTTTATTCCCACTTTACTCAGTTACAGGTTAGGACTTCCTAAGCCCCCTATCTAACTAATCTCTCTTTTACCCTACCTGCAACTTACATGCCATCTATAACAGAAGTAAAGTTACGTGGTAGGGGACCCTGGCGCGCGCTTCTGCATGTAAATGCTTATGTACTAGATTCCATTTAAATTCCCAGAACGCCCATGCGCTGCCCAGACCATGCTCACGCCCCGCCCCGTTTTTGGACCTTTTCAATTTGTGCGCTTACTGGGAGATACGCGCGCCCATGGACTTTTCTTATAATATGCGCGTTGGCCCGAGAGACCCACACATCTCCCTGATTTGGCACGCATAGGGCTTTAAAAATGTACCCCATAGTAACTTTCAAAAGGATTTACTTGCTCAAAACTGGGTTTTACAAGTGTAAATGAACTATACCCATGTAAGTGCGCAGTTGAAAATTGCTACAATACATTCCAGTGGCACTGTGAGTGGCCTTGGAATGGCCAGAGAACAGACTCCAAGCTGGACTCTGGCAAAAACCTTTTATAAACGTCTTTATTTGTGACCAGAACAAACAAAAGTGTGCTGCAGTTCTTCGCAGTTCAACAAAAACAAATGCAATAATACAAGTTCAGTAGTATTCTCTTTCCTTAGGTTTCCTTATCTCTTCTGGGCCTTCCCTTCACTCCTGGGGCCTGGCTAGTTCTACTCCTTCCCAGTGACTTTCGCCCAGGACCAGGATTCCCCGCTGTATCAGACTTAAGGTGGATTGGGCCAGATCTCTGGATCCAGTCCTTTAAGGTGTTTTGGAGTTTTCTCCTGCATACCCCTTCATAATGCCATTGAATTATCCAAAGGATTTACCCATGATTAAGTGCACTTTAGCAGGTAAATGTCTTTTGAAAATTGCTATGATAGTATGCTACATTTACATGCGTAATTCCTTTGAAAATTCACCTGTAAGAGTTTCTCCCATTTTATGTCTATAGGAAAAATACTTTGAGGTGAATATAAAAATTAGCATATACGTTGCCAAGTAGCATCCACTCACATCCATGCTATTTTATAAACCTCAAAGATACATGCATGTTTTTGCTTTTGCGTGCACATATACGTGCATAAAAAGGGGGAGGTCTAGTGGCATTGCAAGGAGGGGCCAACATTTAAGCACACAAGTTGCAATTTTTTTTTAACTTTATTGGTATACCAAAGTTATCCAAATTGTACAACATGAAGCAATAATAACTCAATCTTTTTACATTTTGAAAAACAATTTCGATGGCTGCAGTTCCTTATAATCCAGATCCCCTACACATTCCACCCCCCCCCCCAATAAATAATTACTAGGGATATGCAGAGCAAAAGTTTAAGTTCATATGTCCATATGTCCAAAGGGGGTCCCATTTGCGGTCAATATGGACATAAACAGAATTCAATGAGTTGAGTATATGTCCATATGTGCAAATAAAAATGTAAACCCCTCACCCTCCTTAATCCCCCCCCCAAGACTTACCACAACTCCCTGGTGGTCCAGTGGGGTCAGGACGCCATTTCTGACCAACTTTGCAAGGAGCACGTGACGTCGGCGTCACGTCGGAGTGACGCGGCGTCACGTGATTCCCCGCGAGTTCCCTCCGGCACCCTCGTTCGGCCCAAAAGGAACTTTTGGCCAGCTTGGGGGGGCCTCCTGACCCCCCCAAGCTGGCCAAAAGTTCCTTTTGGGGCGAATGAGCGTTCCGGCGCGAACCCGCGGGGAATCACGTGACGCCGCGTCACTCCGACGTGGCGCCGACGTCACGTGCTCCTCGGAAAGGCTTTCAGAAATGGCGTCCTCACTCCTCGCTGGATCACCAGGGAGTTGTGGTAAGTCTTTGGGGGGGATTAAGGAAGGTGAGGGGTTAAAATTTTTATTTTGGATCAACAATCGCGATTTCCAACTTATTCAACATAGCTATGTTGAATAAGTTGGAAATCCGATCGTTTATGTCTTATCACTTTTTTAAGTTAAAAAAAAAAAAAGTAGTGTTTTACATTTATGTTCAATACGAATGCACACCCCTAATAATTACTCCCCTTACACATTATATAGTATAATGGTATTGAGTATTTAAGATAGAATTGTCATTTGTTGTTATGAAAGTATCATCAATAATTTGAATATAGTCAACAAAAATCATGACCCCGTGTAAAACATAAAAGACACACACATAAAGGCGAATTTTCAAAGGAGTTAGGCATGTAACGCTTTTGAAAATCAGGCTCATAGGTTTGCCAACTTACATAAATTTGCACCTGCTAATTATTTTGCATAAGTGAAATTAAATGTGTTTTTTTGTGTATTATTAGTAGGGTGGGAGGTCTAGGTCAGCTGTAGGGAGTTCAGGCTGAAGAACCAGGAAGGTCTCAATGACCCAGAGTGAACTGGTGGAGTAATTTTTTAAAACTGGTAATTTCACTTATGTACATATGTTCTAAAATATACCAACTTATGCGCGTAAATCCTGATTTATGCGAGTAAGTTCCAAATTATTTCCACGCATGAAAAATACGCACGTATATTTTTTAAATAGGTAGGAAATGTATGCGCGTTCATTGCATTGAAATACACTGTGGAGTCTGCCGTTTTAAAATAATAATTCTTCTCATTTCAAATCATGCATGGACATTGAATTTTTTCTGCACATTCACTTGTTTGATTTGATTGACTGCGTGCAGTTGTGCTCCTTCTTTGCTTGTTGCAAGTAAGCATACATATGTGCGTACGCTGCGAGGTAAAGATACACATATTTTATAATACTCGCAGATGTGATACGAGTGGGTTATAAAACACTATTGTAAAATTATGCTTGGCCTTATACACGTGTTTATGCCGCTAGGTGCAGTTGTTTGAAAGTTATGCTCCCTGTGCATGAGGATAAAAATGGATTGAATAAATACTGATTTCCATTCAGGCCAACACAGATTCCGAGATTCCTAATTGTAGTGAGCTGTGATAACAGATTGAAAGGAAGAGAGGCCTCCTCTTATTGTTAGGCAGGCATGGTGTTAGCAGGAGATAAGTGTTGTTTGGGTGCAGTTCGAACCAACCACCTGTTGCCCTGAGGGGAAGTATGCCTGAAGAAGCCTGAAGTGTACACTTTCCAAAATACAAAATAATGTTGAATATCAAAAGTGACTTCAGATACGTGAGAATATTAAAAGTGATTAGAGCACTTAATATTACATTTCAGTTTCTGGAAGGAACAATAAAGATACTGTTGGCGATTCTGCCTTACTTGTTTCAGATGACTTGATGAGTAGGGCAGGGTATTAACGATCGTTGGCTCTGCATTTTTTTTTTGTAACTAGAACCACACACATCCAGACAATGTAACTTTGATGTCTGTCTTGAGGTACGTGCTGTGCCAGCTTTAGGGAATTTTCATATGAATAAAGGATCATTATGAGAACACTGGGGACAGTAACGATCTCTTCAGTCTCGTGTCTGTGCAACTAATCTTCATACAAATCAACTAGAAATTACATGTTCATAGTGGCTTTTGATTATCTCATGAAAAACCTTACAAAAGAGGATGCATTTTTAATTGGTGACTGAAAACAGGGCTACATATTTCAATATTGTTTCTTTTCTCACAGTTATTTGGAGGTTTGATTTCTTGTCTGTCACCGTGTTTATTACCCTGAATGTTGCCCCTTATATCCCCTCAGTGACTGCCAACTAAATCAGCGTCCTCGTCCACCATGGTGGATTCTAGGTTAATAATTTTGTTAGACAGACTACAAGCCTTTGCCTACAAATTCTATATTCTATGACATGTATACTCATATCTAAACTAATTGAAGATTTCAAGAATCACTCTAAGCAATTTCAAGCAATTTACAAAAATACATTTCATAAGCATACTTTCAGAAAAATAGTTTTCAAAGAGCTTACAAGTCAATTTTAAAAGCCTTGTGCATGCCAAAACCAGGAGATACACATGTGTCTCTGATGCAAGCGCACCACGTGGATTTTAAAAGGCCTGTGACTGCGCACACAAAAATTTGGTGGGAGGGGCGGGACATAGGCATGGTCTGGGTGGGGCAAGGGCGGGGCATGGGTGGAGAATGAGCGGGCCGGGCTGAAGTATGATTTCAGTGTGTACCTCTTTATGCGCATAAATGCGCGCCGGAGTCCCCTACTGCATAACTTCTACTATGAACGGCGTGTAAGTAATACAATTAAAAAATATAGGCTACTTAGAGAGGATTAGGGGGTCTGGCCTAACGGTAAAAGATAGGCAAAGTAACGGGGAGGGAGGAAGGCTGATTGATTAACTGGGCAAACTGGGGAAAATGGGTTTTAGTGTTGATGTGTGTCTAGTAACATTCCCCCCACTTATGTAAGCAAGGCAGCATTTGCGTGCAGCAATATGAAATCATGCACAAATGCATTTGCGAATAGCCGATTTTAAAATACGCATGCCTATATGCGCATATGTTTTAAAATCACCACATCCATGTGCGCACACGGCAAATTCATGCACATGTGCGCACGTGCCCCTCTTAAAATCTACCTCTTAGGCTTCTAATTTTTGGAGTTAGTGGCCCATTTGAAAATGTATTAGGACTGAGTCCCTAAATTTAGGATCCTATAAAATGGGTGACTATTGGGGTGGAGTTAGGGGAGTGAAACAAAATTAGGAACTTATCATTGATTTTCAGAACTGGGCATCTAATTTAGGATCCTAAATCTAGGTAAATGAATAGCAGGTTAATTTTAGGAACTAAATTTATGTGAATTTTCAGTTGAAAACATAGGGATGAATTTTCAAAGATTTACGTGAGTAAAAATTAATATATACCCAAGGAAGTATCCTATACTCACGTAACTGTTATTCTATAAACATCAACAGTATGAGTGTACTTTAGGTTTTGTGTGCACATATATGCACAAAAATAAAAGGGTGGTCTGGGGCATTTCCAGGCAGGGCCAACAGTTATGCACGCAAGTTGCTATTTTATAAGAGACGTGTGCGTACATTTGTCAACTTACTTGCATAATTTACACCTGCTAATTATCTTGCATAATTGATATCAGACTTTATTGTGTATTATTGGCTGTGTGGGAGGTCTAGGTGAAGTGGGGGGAGTTCAAAGTGAAGAACCAGGAAGGTGTCGATGACCTGGAGAAGGACAGGGTAAACCAGTGGATGAATTGTAAAAGTGGTAATTTCAATTATACGCACAGGTATTAAAATGTACTGATGTATATTTTTTAAATGTCCGGCATTTAAGACATTGAAATGTTCACTTTCAATGCAATGCATGCACACACACATATGCAGAGCTGCAGCCAGGCCATTAGGCACCGCATTAAGGTCAATGGGGGGTACTCTCCAGTCTTTCCTATAAAGAGTGGCACGCGACAGGGATGCCCTCTCTTGTTGTTACTGTTTGCTTTATATCTAGAACCCCTTGCGATTCGTATTTGGGTACATATAGATATACAAGGACTGTATATTGGAGAGGAGACCGACAAGATGTCGTTATTCGCGGATGACGTGATATTCACAGTTGTACATCCTGGGGACTCATTGCCACCTCTCATTCAGGAGCTTAAACAGTTCAGAACTATATCGGGGTATCAGCTCAATGCCGAGAAATCAGAATTCCTGAATATCAATTTAACGCCAGACCAAATTGATGAAATTAGACGTAGGTTCCCATTCAAGATTGCAAATACAGGGGTGAAATATTTGATAAAATATGATAAAATATGGGGGTCCATACAAAAGGATTTACAAGCATGGGGTAGGATACCATTTTCTTGATTAGGGCAGATTTCTGTAGTGAAAATGAATATTTTACCTAGATTAAGTTACCTATTTCAAACCTTGCCCATTTCCATTCCCGACGATAGGATACTACAATGGCAGCAGAAATTGTTCCATTATATCTGGAAATGATGTTCCCCCAGAGTCAATAGATCAGTTCTGATGCGTCCTAAAAAGAGAGTGGGACTGGGATTTCCCTGTCTTCAGAAATATTATTTAGGGACGCAGTTACGGGCAGTTATCAGTTGGCATCTCAGTGGATGGAAAAAAAGATGGGTGGGGCTGGAAGCGGCAATGCTAGGGGTGGGATCCCCGGCTCCTTTAGTATGGTTGCCTAGGACCTCCCGTATAATACTGGGGCAGATTCCACCAGCGGTATCTCTTACTTTAAAGCTTTGGGATAAATGGAAAGAAACCCTGGTGGGACAGAGAACTTTCTTTTACAATACCTCCATTTTTTTTTAATTCTAGTTTTATCCCAGGGTGCTCCAAGCAGAAAGAGAGGAAATGGGCAGAGAAGGGGTGTGGGGTGGGACCCGTCTTAAAACATTTGATGAGTCCACTCAGGAATATGCCCTAGCCAGATCCGATAGATATTTCTACCTCCAATTGGAGCAATATATAACTGCGAAAGCAGTCAGATCAGACCTTTTTCAAGGCAGAACCCTTTTCGAGGGTTTTTGCGAGAAAGCCTGCTTTATGACTAAGGTGATTTCAAAAATCTATACTATTCTCAACTCCGGCATGCCTTCCAGCACATATGAGAGCTTGGGAAAGGGATCTTCAGCGACATATAGAGGAGGGGGAATGGGATGTTTGCTATACTAACATACCAAAATGCTCTATTTCTGTGGCTGTTATAGAACAAGGCTATAAATTATTATACAGATGGCATCTCCCACCCATCCGACTTGCAAAATTCTCCGTATCTGGCAGTCGGAAATGCTGGAGGGGATGTGATCTAGACGGATTCTAC
The DNA here is from genome assembly GCF_901001135.1 of Rhinatrema bivittatum. Lineage (NCBI taxonomy): Eukaryota > Metazoa > Chordata > Amphibia > Gymnophiona > Rhinatrematidae > Rhinatrema > Rhinatrema bivittatum. The sequence goes on from NC_042615.1 coordinate 241,426,765, forward strand.
TATCATATGTGGTGGGAGTACCCCAAGGTGGTACTCTTTTGGGAGGAGATGAAAGAATTTATTACCCATATAACAGGCCTGCCTGTTGATTTGGACACAGCCTCTGTGTTGCTGCGCATTCCGCCGGCAGGTTCGAGCTCCCCGATACCCTATATTGGCTAGAGATGTGAATCGTGTCCTCGATCATCTTAACGATCGATTTCGGCTGGGAGGGGGAGGGAATCGTATTGTTGCCGTTTGGGTGTGTAAAGTATCGTGAAAATCATTAAAATCGTGAGCCGGCACACTAAAACCCCCTAAAACCCACCCCCGACCCTTTAAATTAAATCCCCCACCCTCCCGAACCCCCCCCCAAATGCTTTAAATTACCCTGGGGTCCAGCGGCGGTCCGTAGCTAAATCGGGGGAAGGGGGAGGGCAGGAAAACCGGCACACTAAAACCCCCTAAAACCCACCCCCGACCCTTTAAATTAAATCCCCCACCCTCCCGAACCCCCCCCAAATGCCTTAAATTACCCTGGGGTAGAGCGGCGGTCCGAAACGGCCTCCTGCTATTGAATCGCGTCGTCTTCAGCCGGCGCCATTTTGCAAAATGGCCACCGCAAAATGGCGGTGGCCATAGACCAACACGATTCGACTGCTGGAGGTCGTTCTGGACCCCCGCTGGACTTTGGGCAAGTCTTGTGGGGGTCAGGAGGCCCCCCCAAGCTGGCCAAAAGTTCCTGGGGGTCCAGCGGGGTCCGTGAGCGATTTCCTGCCGCGAATCGTTTTCCGTACGGAAAATGGCGCCGGCAGGAGATCGACTGCAGGAGGTCGTTCAGCGAGGGTTCCTGACCCCCGCTGAACGACCTCCTGCAGTCGATCTCCTGCCGGCGCCATTTTCCGTACGGAAAATGATTCGCGGCAGGAAATCGCTCACGGACCCCCGCTGGACCCCCAGGAACTTTTGGCCAGCTTGGGGGGCCTCCTGACCCCCACAAGACTTGCCAAAAGTCCAGTGGGGGTCCAGAACGACCTCCAGCAGTCGAATCGTGTTGGTCTATGGCCACCGCCATTTTGCGGTGGCCATTTTGCAAAATGGCGCCGGCTGAAGACGACGCAATTCAATAGCAGGAGGCCATTTCGGACTGCCGCTCTACCCCAGGGTAATTTAAGGCATTTGGGGGGGTTCGGGGGGGTGGGGGATTTAATTTAAAGGGTCGGGGTGGGTTTTAGGGGGTTTTAGTGTGCCGGTTTTCCTGCCCTCCCCCTTCCCCCGATTTAGCTACGGGCCGCCGCTGGACCCCAGGGTAATTTAAGGCATTTGGGGGGGTTCGGGGGGGTGGGGGATTTAATTTAAAGGGTCGGGGGTGGGTTTTAGGGGGTTTTAATGTGCCGGTTTTCCTGCCCTCCCCCTTCCCCCAATTTACGATTTTTTGATGATAAATCGGGGGAATTGGTATTGTATCGTGGCCCTAACGGTTTTTGACGATTTAAAATATATCGGACGATATTTTAAATCGTCAAAAAACGATTCACATCCCTAATATTGGCCAACAAGTGATAATAGCTGCAAGAGGGGCTATAGCTTATACATGGAAGGAGGCACAATTACCACCTTTGCAAAATGTGCTCCCCACCATCTACAGAAGGTATATTATCTGCTTCGCCTCACTGCAATCTGGCATGGATGGCTACCTAAATTCGAAAAATTGTGGCAATCATACAGTAACTGGCAGACCCATGACCAATAACCTTTGGGGGATAAAGTATACTGTGGGGAAAGGGGACTTTATATGTCTACTTCAGGGTGTGTGTGCAAAGGATGGGGAAGTGGGGGTGGGGGTGGGGGTGGGGGGTAGGGGGGGGCTTATCCAATAGGTTTATGAGCAGTAAATGTTATGTTGATATGTTAAGTAGGGATGTGAATCGTTTTTTAACGATTAAAATTATCGTCCGATAATTTTAATATCGTCTTAAATCGTTATAGAACACAATACAATAGAAATTCTAACGATTTATCGTTAAAAATCGTTAAATCGTGTTAGTGCGCACTAACTCCCAGTTAGTGCGCACTAACTCGAGTTAGTGCGCACTAACTGAAAATGATACAAATTGACACTTTCCAGGTCAGTAAAGGTCAGTTAGGAATGAATGTGTGTTCCTATTGGCTGGCTGCCCTCTTATCTATTGATGTTAACCAGGTTCCCACTGAGGTGATGGTTGGGGGGATGGGAAATGGAAATGGAAACTCAGGAACACTAACAGAAAATGATACAAATTATTGACACTTTCCAGGTCAGTAAAGGTCAGTTAGGAATGAATATGTATTCCTATTGGCTGGCTGCTCTCTTATCTATTGATGTTACCAAGGTTCCAACTGAGGTGATGGTTGGGGGGATGGGAAATGGAAACTGTTGGTACTTGACAAAAAAAGTAATGTGATCAGTCAATATGACTAGAACCTGTGCCCTATTCCTGATACCAGGGGTGTTGTGATCTTCCTGCACTCAGTGCCCTATCCCTGATACCAGTCTGAGACAGCTCCCTCCCTGCATTACTAGTGAGAGGCTGGCTTCACAGACAGGGGGGAGCTGCCTGACCCTCACTCCTGACTTCCCCCATGTCCCAGCCAGTGAATGGTGTGTGGGTGAGGGGGGGGGGAGGATGGTGAAGTCTGAGACAGCTCCCTCCCTGCATTACTAGTGAGAGGCTGGCTTCACAGACAGGGGGGAGCTGCCTGACCCTCACTCCTGACTTCCCCCATGTCCCAGCTAGTGAATGGTGTGTGGGTGAGGGGGGGGGAGGATGGTGAAGTCTGAGACAGCTCCCTCCCTGCATTACTAGTGAGAGGCTGGCTTCACAGACAGGGGGGAGCTGCCTGACCCTCACTCCTCCGGGGTATTGTGATCTTCCTGCACACAGTGCCCTATCCCTGATACCAGGGGTGTTGTGATCTTCCTGCATGCAGTGCCCTATCCCTATTAATACCAGGAGTGTTGTGATCTTCCTGCACGCAGTGCCCTATCCCTAATACCAGGGGTGTTGTGATCTTCCTGCATGCAGTGCCCTATCCCTGATACCGGGATGTGTGCAAGAAGATCACAACACCCCCGGTATCAGGAATAGGGCACTGTGTGCAGGAAGATCACAACACTCCTGGTATTAATAGGGATAGGGCACTGTGTACATGAAGATCACAACACCCCTGGTGCCAGGGTTAGGGCACTGTGTGCAAGAAGATCACAACACTCCTGGTATTAATAGGGATAGGGCACTGTGTGCAGGAAGATCACAACACCCCTGGTGTCAGGGTTAGGGCACTGTGTGCAGGAAGATCACAACACTCCTGGTATTAATAGGGATAGGGCACTGTGTGCAGGAAGATCACAACACTCCTGGTATTAATAGGGATAGGGCACTGTGTGCAGGAAGATCACAACACCCCTGGTGCCAGGGTTAGGGCACTGTGTGCAAGAAGATCACAACACTCCTGGTATTAATAGGGATAGGGCACTGTGTGCAGGAAGATCACAACACTCCTGGTATTAATAGGGATAGGGCACTGTGTGCAGGAAGATCACAACACCCCTGGTGCCAGGATTAGGGCACTGTGTGCAGGAAGATCACAACACTCCTGGTATTAATAGGGATAGGGCACTGTGTGCAGGAAGATCACAACACCCCTGGTGCCAGGGTTAGGGCACTGTGTGCAGGAAGATCACAACACTCCTGGTATTAATAGGGATAGGGCACTGTGTACATGAAGATCACAACACCCCTGGTGCCAGGGTTAGGGCACTGTGTGCAAGAAGATCACAACACTCCTGGTATTAATAGGGATAGGGCACTGTGTGCAGGAAGATCACAACACCCCTGGTGCCAGGGTTAGGGCACTGTGTGCAGGAAGATCACAACACTCCTGGTATTAATAGGGATAGGGCACTGTGTGCAGGAAGATCACAACACCCCTGGTGCCAGGGTTAGGGCACTGTGTGCAGGAAGATCACAACACTCCTGGTATTAATAGGGATAGGGCACTGTGTACATGAAGATCACAACACCCCTGGTGCCAGGGTTAGGGCACTGTGTGCAAGAAGATCACAACACTCCTGGTATTAATAGGGATAGGGCACTGTGTGCAGGAAGATCACAACACCCCTGGTGCCAGGGTTAGGGCACTGTGTGCAGGAAGATCACAACACTCCTGGTATTAATAGGGATAGGGCACTGTGTGCAGGAAGATCACAACACCCCTGGTGTCAGGGTTAGGGCACTGTGTGCAGGAAGATCACAACACTCCTGGTATTAATAGGGATAGGGCACTGTGTGCAGGAAGATCACAACACCCCTGGTGTCAGGGTTAGGGACTGTGTGCAGGAAGATCACAACACTCCTGGTATTAATAGGGATAGGGCACTGTGTGCAGGAAGTTCACAACACCCCTGGTGCCAGGGTTAGGGCACTGTGTGCAGGAAGATCACAACACTCCTGGTATTAATAGGGATAGGGCACTGTGTGCAGGAAGATCACAACACCCCTGGTGCCAGGGTTATGGCACTGTGTGCAGGAAGATCACAACACTCCTGGTATTAATAGGGATAGGGCACTGTGTGCAGGAAGATCACAATACCCCTGGTATCAGGGTTAGGGCACAAGTTCTAGTCACATTGACTGATCACATTACTTGTTTTGTCAAGCTACCAACTGTTTCCATTTCCCATCCCCCATATACTGTCAGTGGGAACCTTGGTAACATGAATAAATAAGAGGGCAGCCAATAGGAATACATATTCATTCCTAAACTGACCTTAACTGACCTGAAAAGTGTCAAATTGTATCATTTTCAGTTAGTGCGCACTAACTCCCAGTTAGTGCGCACTAACTCGAGTTAGTGCGCACTAATCGGAAAAAACGATTTTTAACGATTTTTTAACTAAAAAATCGTGCCTAACACGATTTTCTTGCCCTGCCACACGATTTCTATCATTAAGACGATATGGAACACGATTCACATCCCTAATGTTAAGTGTGGGGCTTTCAAAACAGGAATGGCCCACGTAATTTCTTGTATCTCACATTTCTTGGATTTATCTTTTCTTGTATTGTTGTGACATATATTGCATGGGTTGTGTCATACAGATGAATGTTTGTTATCATAACATTCTGTTCAATAAAAACTATTCATGGAGAGCGTAAGGACAGCCAGCTGGAGACTCACCTTCCGAGTGGAATATACTGAGGGAATCCGGGACTCGTGAAGCTTGTCTTTCCCGAATCCGACGGTGCCCGAGAGCTGAGACCCCGCTGACGTCAGGAGGCGGGACCAGAAAACCGGAAGCAGGAAGCCCTATAAGATCGGGCAGAGAGCGTTCCTTACTTCGAGAGCGTAAGGACAGCCAGCTGGAGACTCACCTTCCGAGTGGAATATACTGAGGGAATCCGGGACTCGTGAAGCTTGTCTTTCCCGAATCCGACGGTGCCCGAGAGCTGAGACCCCGCTGACGTCAGGAGGCGGGACCAGAAAACCGGAAGCAGGAAGCCCTATAAGATCGGGCAGAGAGCGTTCCTTACTTCGAGAGCGTAAGGACAGCCAGCTGGAGACTCACCTTCCGAGTGGAATATACTGAGGGAATCCGGGACTCGTGAAGCTTGTCTTTCCCGAATCCGACGGTGCCCGAGAGCTGAGACCCCGCTGACGTCAGGAGGCGGGACCAGAAAACCGGAAGCAGGAAGCCCTATAAGATCGGGCAGAGAGCGTTCCTTACTTCGAGAGCGTAAGGACAGCCAGCTGGAGACTCACCTTCCGAGTGGAATATACTGAGGGAATCCGGGACTCGTGAAGCTTGTCTTTCCCGAATCCGACGGTGCCCGAGAGCTGAGACCCCGCTGACGTCAGGAGGCGGGACCAGAAAACCGGAAGCAGGAAGCCCTATAAGATCGGGCAGAGAGCGTTCCTTACTTCGAGAGCGTAAGGACAGCCAGCTGGAGACTCACCTTCCGAGTGGAATATACTGAGGGAATCCGGGACTCGTGAAGCTTGTCTTTCCCGAATCCGACGGTGCCCGAGAGCTGAGACCCCGCTGACGTCAGGAGGCGGGACCAGAAAACCGGAAGCAGGAAGCCCTATAAGATCGGGCAGAGAGCGTTCCTTACTTCGAGAGCGTAAGGACAGCCAGCTGGAGACTCACCTTCCGAGTGGAATATACTGAGGGAATCCGGGACTCGTGAAGCTTGTCTTTCCCGAATCCGACGGTGCCCGAGAGCTGAGACCCCGCTGACGTCAGGAGGCGGGACCAGAAAACCGGAAGCAGGAAGCCCTATAAGATCGGGCAGAGAGCGTTCCTTACTTCGAGAGCGTAAGGACAGCCAGCTGGAGACTCACCTTCCGAGTGGAATATACTGAGGGAATCCGGGACTCGTGAAGCTTGTCTTTCCCGAATCCGACGGTGCCCGAGAGCTGAGACCCCGCTGACGTCAGGAGGCGGGACCAGAAAACCGGAAGCAGGAAGCCCTATAAGATCGGGCAGAGAGCGTTCCTTACTTCGAGAGCGTAAGGACAGCCAGCTGGAGACTCACCTTCCGAGTGGAATATACTGAGGGAATCCGGGACTCGTGAAGCTTGTCTTTCCCGAATCCGACGGTGCCCGAGAGCTGAGACCCCGCTGACGTCAGGAGGCGGGACCAGAAAACCGGAAGCAGGAAGCCCTATAAGATCGGGCAGAGAGCGTTCCTTACTTCGAGAGCGTAAGGACAGCCAGCTGGAGACTCACCTTCCGAGTGGAATATACTGAGGGAATCCGGGACTCGTGAAGCTTGTCTTTCCCGAATCCGACGGTGCCCGAGAGCTGAGACCCCGCTGACGTCAGGAGGCGGGACCAGAAAACCGGAAGCAGGAAGCCCTATAAGATCCGGCAGAGTGCGGCGCGCAGCAGACGCCGGCGCGCGCCTAAGCCGCGCGCGCACAAGGGGCGCGCGCTATTAAGGCTTTGCCTGGCTTCGCCTGGTTCGCTTGGTCTCGCCCGGAAGTATGCTCCAGCGAGAAGGTAAAATAAATTAACATCTGTTTCTCAGCTGATGCCTACGGGTACATCTATGCGAATAACAAGGCTATTCAGTAAGATTGAGACTGTTTAAAGCTTGTTAGATTTTTCCAAATTAGCATGCCTCCGAAAAGAAAGGGGAAGGTGAGGATTTTTCCTCCCCTATCTCTTCCCTCGCCAATACAAGCGGAAATCAGCCGTTTTATGATCTCGCCTGCAATAATAAAGGCAGGACACGATGATTCTGGTGCGTCAATCAGTCAGGGAGGACTGGTTGTACCTACAGAGGAGACCTCCCTCAGTCCAAACACCGGACTTCCACCGGCAATAAGGGAGGGAAATGGGACTATAGGAGAAGCTGAAGGGGATTTAAATTTGTCCAATTGTGATGCCGGGGAAGAAGATACCCGCACTCAAGGACAAATTGCCCAATCAGCTCTGGATGTCGAAGGAGCGGAAGGAGGGATAGAATTGATGCCTCCCCCTAAGGGGTTAGAGACATCACTGACCAACAGGATATCCCCTATCCCATTGACACGACCGACGGTGGTAACATTGGAAAACCTTTGGGAGATGATGGCTGGGATGATAGAAAACATTAAAGGCTTGGAAAATAAAGTTGATTCGCTAAGTAAAGGTCATCAACAGGAAGTTTTTCAAACCCAGAAACAAATTAAAGAATCTTCTGAAAGAATTAAAAAACTTGAACTAAACGAGAAAAAACATCAAGATTTCCATATAACTTTAATTAAGGAAAGAGAAAGTATTGTTAAGAGAATTGAAGCCATCGAAAACAACTCCAAGCGCCTCAATTTAAGAATCTTAAACTTCCCCAGAATAATTGGGGAAGCTCCTTTGGTTTCCTTGAAAAAATTTCTAAATGAGAGCCTTGGTTTTGTTGAAGATGATTCGTTAACGGTATTAAACTCTTATTTTTTGCCTAGACCAAAGAATTCGCCATCACAAGAAATAAATCAAATGTTTCAGGGGAACCTGACTAACTTCCTAGAGGATTCTCAGGCACAAGTAATTGAAAGGGGGACTTTATTGGCAAGTTTTTCCACGATTAATGACGTAAATATATTAATGAAAAGATATTTTGCCAAATTCCCCATCAACTACTTTGGCCAGAATATTAAAATCTTCCCTGACTTAGCTGTATCAACACAGGTGAGACGGAAAGCCTTTTTAGGCTTCCGTCAGGATGTAATTGCACTAGGATTTTCGTTTAAGTTACGATTTCCATGTAAATGTTTAATTGCTAAGCAAAATGAAGTCTTTATTTTTTCCATGCCGGAACATTTAAAAAATTTCCTAGAAACACGTCAAGTAGCCATTTCATCTCCCTTGCCCAATGTTAATTAGAATAAAAGAAATGCAGGCTTCTGTAATAGCCCTGTTAATGTTGATAATATGTTGTATATTTCTCCCAAATTATGTGTTATTCTGCATACCTCTCAAGATTGAATTGAGTTTAATGGTTTAGATTGTTTTTTTAATATTATCACCTGACTAATTTTCCTTGTTAATTTCAACACTAAACTATTTTATTTTTGTGTTTTTCTGTAAAATCATGATTGTGATTTATTGAAAAAAATAATAAATAAAGAGTAAAAAAAAAAAAAAAAAACCTATTCATTTCAAAAAAGAATAATGTTGGCTTCTCTGACCAACACCCTGGACTACACCATCATGGCCACTTCTATAAGGGAGAGCCATAATTTATGATTAAGTCCACTCATCACTCTGACAACCTCAATTTGTTCTCCAGTGGGAGAAGCATAGACTTCTTTGCTGCTGTTTTAAATAGTCATCCTGAGAAGTAAGAAGAGGAGGAAAATGAGCTAGTTCAGTCAAGCAAGCTATTCCTTTAGTTTCGTGATAAAGATTGGAAAGTTCAGATGCTAAGTTGGCCCCAGTACTGGAGAAGAGGTGGAATCCTCCCATATGTGATAAGGCTACTGACGTTTATGCAAGATATCATAGCACTTATGGGTCGATGCAATACAATGAGCTCAACCGAGCGCACTGGTTAACCTGTGGGTGTATGCGTGTTTTGGACGTGCGTCCACAACACCTTAAGCAATAAGGGGATTAGCAATTCCAAAACGCATGTGCAACCCCTGCGAAGCTAATCGCACTCATCACATGTAAATTCATGTTGATGAGGCTATTAGCTATTACCTCCTGATGCAAAAAAAAAAAACCACGTGCAGCACCGGTCTTCCCACTCTGCCCTGATGTGCATATTTTTACCATCAGAAATACTGCTTTTCTGTAGTTCCTCTGACTTAATATTGTGTGCACGGGTTAGGAAAACAGACGCTTGTAAAATTGAGTGTCCATTTACCTAACCCACTGACAGCCACCTCTCCTGGGTGCCCATGGCCAAGGAGGCACTATAGGTGCATAATTTCTCCTAACACCTCTCTGATTAGTTTTATATGTGCTACTTGCTAGGGGTGTGCATTCGTTTTGAACTTAAATGTAAAACGCTACTTTTTTTTTTTTTAACTTTAAAATGATGAGGCGAAAACGATCGGATTTCCAACTTATTCAACATAGCTATGTTGAATACGTTGGAAATCGCGATTGTTGATCCAAAATAAAAATTTAAACCCCTCACCTTCCTTAATCCCCCCCCAAAGACTTACCACAACTCCCTGGTGGTCCAGCGAGGAGTCAGGACGCCATTTCTGAACTCCTTTGCGAGGAGCATGTGACGTCAGCGCCACGTCGGAGTGATGCGGCGTCACGTGATTCCCCGCGGGTTCGCTCTGGGACCCTCGTTCGACCCAAAAGGAACTTTTGGCCAGCTTGGGGGTGTCAGGAGGTCCCCCAAGCTGGCCAAAAGTTCCTTTTGGGTCGAACGAGGGTCCCGGAGCGAACCCGCGGGGAATCACGTGACGCCGTGTCACTCCGACGTGGCGCCGACGTCACGTGATTCCCCGCGGGTTCGCTCCGGGACCCTCGTTCGACCCAAAAGGAACTTTTGGCCAGCTTGGAGGGGCCAAGCTGGCCAAAAGTTCCTTTTGGGTCGAACGAGGGTCCCGGAGCGAACCCGCGGGGAATCACGTGACGCCGCGTCACTCTGACGTGACGCCGACGTCACGTGCTCCTTGCAAAGTAGTTCAGAAATGGCGTCCTGACCCCGCTGGACCACCAGGGAGTTTTGGTAAGTCTTGGGGGGGGGGGGATTAAGGAGGGTGAGGGGTTTAAATTTTTATTTGCACATATGGACATAGACTCAACTTATGGAATTCTCCATATGTCCATATTGACCGCAAATGACCCCCCCTTTCGACTTATGGACTTATGAACATAAACTTTTGGTCTGCACATCCCTACTACTTGCTAACTTCATGGAGTGCCCCCTAGTCCTTCTATTATCCAAAAGTGTAAATAACTGATTCAGATTTACCCGTTCTAGACCTCTCATGATTTTAAAGACCTCTATCATATCCCCTCTCAGCCGTCTCTTCTCCAAGCTGAACAGCCCTAACCTCTTCAGCCTTTCCTCATGGGGAAGCTGTTCCATCCCTTTTATCATTTTGGTAGCCCTTCTCTGTACCTTCTCCATCGCAATTATATCTTTTTTGAGACACGGCAACCAGAATTATACACAGTTGTCAAGGTGCGGTCTCACCATGGAGTTACAGAGAGACATTATGACATTTTCCATTTTATTCACGATTCCCTTCCTAATAATTCCCAACATTCTGTTTGCTTTTTTGACTGCTGCAGCACACTGAGCCGACGATTTCAATGTATTATCCACTATAATGCCTAGATCTCTTTCCTAGCGGTAGCTCCTAATATGGAACCTAACATGTAACTACAGCATATAAGCATCACCACATTAAATTTCATCTGCCATTTTGATGCCCAGTTTTCCAGTCTCACAAGGTCCTCCTGCAATGTATCACAATCTGCTTGTGATTTTACTACTATGAATAATTTTGTATCATCTGCAAATTTGATTACCTCACTCGAATTCTTTTCCATATCATTTATCAATATATTGAAAAGCAGCTTTCTTGCTGTCACTACCTCCTCCCCTTAAACCTTGGGAACCCTAACAGATTTTCTGTTGCCTCTATTCCATTCTGTTTTTCATCTGCCTCTTAATGTCCTTTCAGCACATGGGCTTCTGTTCTCGCCTGTACCACAAGCCTGTCTGTATGAATTTTGTTTTTGCACGCTGGTGTGCATTTTAATTATTCTTCCCTCCTGGAGAACCAATTGTGCTTGCCACTGCTTCTTTTTTGGCCCTTCCAAATGCATTACTGGCTTTTCTGGGCATGCCACAAGACTGAAATCCTCCATGGAGCAACAGCAGCACAAAAAGAAAAAAATGCTCCCTACACTCTCTAAATATCTACTTATCTGGCTAAACTGGCCAGATAAGTTGTTCCCACTACTTAGCTTGATAAGAAATTATTCGGTTAAGTGGCCACCACTGAATGCAGCTAGATATTCAGAACTTTTCCGGCTAAGTGGTGCTGAATATCAACTCCTTGGTTCCTAGCTCTTAAAGATCTTTTAAATATTGGGATCAATGTACTTACTTAAGCTTATGTATTGAAAGTTGGAGAAATAGGAATTAGTTGGGAAGCTGAATATTTTCCAGTTACTTCATGTTCTAAAAACTCAACCTCACTAACAGTCCCCAAGTATGCCATTTCAGTTTCAGATAATAGCAGACTTATCAGTGGCTAAAATCAACCAGAAAATGGCATTCCCACACAAACATCAGATTAGGTTTATTAAAGAGAGAGCCCCAGGTTATACTGGTGCTCAGCTTCTGGAGGGAGGGAAAGAATGCCATGCATCACACAAGGGTGAATACCTTCTGACCAAATTGGGAATGGCATGCTAATAAACTGTGTTGCAGAGGGAACCGTGGTCAGTAGCCCTTGGCCAAGAAGTGGCACAGCTGATTAGAGGTGTACGTGGGGGGAGGGGAGAGGAAAGGGAGGATTTGGAGTTTAAAAAATAGGGGATGAATGCCTGGGTAGCTGCAAATGAAAGCTCATGGATCCATAGCCCAAGAGAGGCCAGTTCCAAATGAACTGGAAGGCCAAAGGCGCAGGAAGAAACTGCTGGGGAAAAAAGAAAGACTAAAAACGGCCCTTGTAGAGCAGAATTCTAGAAGCGTGTCAGCCTCGAGAGGGGCCATGTGAGTGCCGCAGGAGCCTGGGGAGCTCCCAGCAGCACTGAAAGAGTGAGGCCACTCGCTCGGGAGGTCCCGAGGGAGACATTAGTGCCGCGATTTAAAATATAAAAAAATAGAATAAATGCATCTCTGTGAGATTGTTGGCGGTGTGCAGTGGCAGCATTGGGGAGACTGCAGCTGCGTAGCTATCGGGCCGATACAGTACAGTGCGCTCCAGTGGAGCGCATTGTTAGCCCGGGTTTGGATGCGCATTTTCGACGCGCTAGCTTTACTCCTTATACAGTGAGGCCACTCGCTTGGGAGGGGCAATAAGTAAGGGGTAATAGCGCGTTGAAAATGTGCGGCTAACCCCCCGAAACTAATAGCGCCCGCAACATGCAAATGCATGTTGATGGGCCTATTAGACATTCCCGCACGATACAGAAAATAAAATGTGCAGCCAAGCTGCACATTTTACTCTCAGAAATTAACACCTGCCCAAAAGCAGGCACTAATTTCTGCGGCACCGGGGAAGTGTACAGAATAGCAGAAAAAACTGCTTTTCTGTACACCCTCCGACTTAATATCATAGCGATTTTAAGGTGGAGGGCCCCAAAAATTAAAAAAAATTTAAAATTAAAAAAAATATATATTTAAAATGTGCCCGCGGCCTGCGGATCGGAAGATGGATGCTCAATTATGCCGGGGTCCGTTTTCCGAACCCATGGCTGTCAGCGGGCTGGAGAACCAACGCTGGTAAAATTGAGCATAGGCTGTCAAACCCGCTGACAGCCGCCGCTCCTGTCAAAAAGGAGGTGCTAGGGAGGCACTAGTGTCCCTAGTGCCTCTTTTTACTGCAGGCCCTCATTTAAATACTTAGTCGCGCACCCAGGAGAGTGGCCTGGGTGCGCGTTGGGAGAGCGGGCGCTCGCCTCGGGGCGCTGGTTCTCCCGCGGTTTTACAGTATCGGCCTGTATGGGGATAATCACGGCACTGGAGCCTTAGGCAAGCCCCAGTGCAATGCGATGCTGGTGACTAAGGACCTACGATGATGTCATTAATGACGACTGCGGGTGCTTAAAGCAGTGCCTATAGGCACTATTTTAAGCAAAACAAAAATAGATATGGGTAATTTTAATGTTTAAAAACTCAGCGTTTTTAATGGCAGGCATTAGGAGAGGCTGCCACATCAGTTCCAAAAATCCATTAAACATCCTAATATTCCAGTTGCCACAGGACCCTAAAGCGGTAAAGGCTATGTAAATTAGATTTAAAAAGTACTTTTGATGGTGGTGGTTAACTGAAGTCACCTAAAGAGATTAGACAGAATCATTTTTTAAATTAAAGGTTATTTAAAAAAATAGTTATGTGTCCTGTTGCATTCAGAGCTTCTTTACTTCCTTGGAATGGTTACATGGAATAGACTTAGTTTTTGGGTACTTGCCAGGTTCTTATGGCCTGGATTGGCCACTGTTGGAAACAGGATGCTGGGCTTGATGGACCCTTGGTCTGACCCAGTATGGCATTTTCTTATGTTCTTATGTTCTTATGTTCTTATGTTGGAATGGAGTAGAATGCCACAATAAAATAAAAATAAATCTCCAGGGAAACTACAGGAAAGAATAAAGAAGTTTTTGAGAGGTTTTTTTTTTTTTGAGGAAAATTATTTATGATAAAAATAGAATGTTGACACAGGGAAGTGAGGAACATTTTTATTAATAAAGAAGTAATCCTGAGGAATATATTGGTGAGAATGAATAGTTTTTAGTATTTTGGGACAGAAATATTTTATTTATTGATTTTAGACCCATTTTATTTCAAACTTCAAAGCTGAGACCAGTGAATATGAGGTCCAACAGCTCATGAGGCATCGCAATGGGTATCTAGGGAAGATGTTTCCTAGTAGTCACCCTGACTATAGAACACTGGTCCCCCACTCATCTGTGACAAGGCTTAGAGTAATAATACAAATTTTAGCCAAAATACAATTTTATTTTAATAAATTTTTATACTTGAAGGAAAATGTAAGCTAATTATTTTCCTTTCACTAATCACCTGAACCAAAGAGTTGTTGTGGGAATCTTTGATTTTATAAGAGCTATCCCAGGTGGGACAGGTACTTTTTTCTTTTTGATGACATCATTGAAGCAGTAATATTACATTATTTAGTATTTCTGTCAGTGACAGTCAGTGTGCAGTGCTGAGCTGGAAAAGGCGACAGAGAGAAGTTGTGCTGCTGAGCACTTATAAAGTGACAAACACTCTAGAAGCATTTATCAAACATTAATTAAGTGAATGAGAGCGAATGTGAATTATTATTAATGTTTCTAATACTGGCAAAGGTAAGCAAAAGATTGTAATCAGTTTATATATAAAGACCAGCTGAACCACAGAGATTTTTCAGCTTATGTAGTTAGCTGCATGTAAGGAAATTCTGTATATGATAAATTTGGTGTGTTGATACAAGACAAAAATAAATACATTTTAGATACACTTTAGCTAAATGAATTTTAAACCTGGGAAAAGTTCAATACACAACCTGTGCATAAAGGTTCCTGGTATTATTCCTAGCGTAAAGGAAAAGATTATATCTCTAATTGAATTTGATGAAGTAAAACTGGTCTTTAAGACTATTCCAGTTAAAGGAAATATTATCTCCTCTAACTATATATAATGTCCCTGAAAACATATAGAACATCGTTTAAGCCAGATATAAATGTCTGAGCTATGCCAGTTACAGAAAGAAGGAAATGCTTGAATGAATAGATGAAGTTTGCATTCTCTCTGATTTGCTCTGAAGTGTGTTTTATATATATACATACTCATTCCCACTCCCAGTCAATTCCTTCTTGGATTTAGATAAGGAAATATAATTATCTTTTTATTTTGAAACTAGAATATAAGTACACTAAGGGGGGTCATTTTCAAAAGGTATCGCACGTGAAAAGGGACTTTTCACGTGCGATACTTACATCAGGGTGGGTTCTGGGTGACGTCCACACCGGAAGGGGAGGAGTCGGGGCAGCACCGGGGCGGATGCTGTGAAGACATCGCTGATGGCGAAAAGGTAAGGGCCCTTTTCGCTGCCAGTTTCACGCCCAATAGCACCACCTTTTATGATGGAGCTTTCGCAGGCCAGTCCCCCGCTTCACCACCCTGCCCCCCATTATCGCCAGATTTTCTAAGGTCTGTGACCTTAGAAAATCCAGGCCTAAGATAGCGAAGACCCACATATAGAAACATATTAGTAAGCAGAAACTTGGCAGTCATAGGAGACACTTTCTTTTGTTAATTTGTTAAAGATAGTGTAGTAGGACATACAACTGCTCCAGAGACGACATGGTTAAGAGGAATAAGGTCCAAAGTTCCAATCCATACTAATAAGAGGCATTCACAAACTCGATAGCCACCAAAACCTCTTACCATCTTATGGTACCAGTACCATGCTCACTATTTTCATTCCCCCAGTGCTGCCCACCAGCAGCTTCATTACTGGAGCCATAGTTAAGTGCACCAACACTTGAAACAAAAATGTGTGAGAAATGTTAAAGACATTGAGAAATTGTTAAATGCAAACACTGTTTAATTCACCAACTAACACATTAGTAAAATGTTAGTTAGTATACATACCACATACATCTAATATACTTACCTGAAAATATTAGAAACCTTGATGCATCTTGAATAGTGATCTGAAATAAGAATTAATAAAGGGTTGATTCTTGTAATAAACTCTTCAATAGTGTAACAACAATATACATTAAACATAGAGCAGAAAGAAACTAGAATTGTATTATACTTATCTGATGTTAGCCAGCCTGTTCAGAAAGTGATTTTGAGGGCTGAATTCTGGAGTAATATACTGTAGCCAAAAAAGAATCTAGTAGTTTGACACCTTATTAAAACCTGGTACCAGAGTTACATTTAATATATTTGTGTTCTGCAAAAACTTATTTGTGAAATAAGTTTTTGCATCACTAGACCACTACAGATGCTCCAGAACTTGCATCACTAGACCACTACAGATGCTCCAGAACTCAGCAGCCAGGATATTAACCAACACTAACCGGAGAACTCATATCACTCCTATACTTAGAAACCTACACTGGCTACCTATTAAATACAGAATTTTGCACAAAGCACTCACCATTATCCACAAATCCATACACAACCAACTACCTTTAGACCTTCAGTTCCCACTCAAACTATACACATCTGCAAGACCCATCAGAGTGGCACACAAAGGAACCCTTCAAGTTCCCCCAACTAAATCCACTCGTCTAACCTCCACGAAAGAAAGGGCATTCCCAACAGCTGGCCCCACCATCTGGAACAACCTGCCGACTGATCTAAGACTGGAACCCTGCCTGATCACCTTCCGAAAAAAACTCAAGACTTGGCTTTTCGTCCAAGCCTTCCCTCAAGCCTAACATCGCAACAGTTCTTTCAGTTAGCCCAATAGTCTAAATGACCGACACAGCCACTGTATAGTCATATGTTTTCTTTCTCCAGTTTTTTCTGTCCTTTATTTCCTGGCTACCCTAGCCCCCAAGTTCATTCTCCCTGTTATTTGTATCTGCGCTTCGGCCTTCCTGTTATATGGTTTTTGTTAATTTAACCCCTAAGTTTGATGTAAACCGGCCTGATATGAAGCTTGTCATGAAGTTCGGTATAGAAAAATGTTAAATAAATAAATAAATAAATAGATAAATAAATAAATAACCTAAGATTGTTTTCTAGTAAATGAAAGCCATGATTTCTCCTCTGCCCATCTAATAAATTCAAATTTATTGATATAGAAGTCTCTAAATTATTTTTTTTTACTGTGAAATTTCTTTTAGGGAGAGTGCAAGCTGTTACTATTTAACAACTCGAGAGAAAGGAAATCCCTGAAGCCTAAACCATCCAGCTACCAAGTAACCATGCAGAAAACAGTTTTACACACCTTTAAGTGGTTTACACAATAATAATTAATATGCATGAGATAGATTTGCATACATTGGAGACCAGTGTAGGTAAGTCTGTCTCATGCATATTAATTACAGATATTCTGAAATCTCAACTGGTTAGATGTGCTTCCAAGAGAGGGTTAGGAAAAAGTGCCCTGGAGGGCTGCAGGCACAGGGAAAATATTCCTAAGCAGGACTCCAGCCCCCCTGGTATCTGCTGGTGATTGAAAATCAGAGGGCTGGGCTGATGCTAGGGGACTGCGGGACCCAGGGCAAATATGCCCAAGTGATGGTACTCCTATACATCCATTCTAGTTGAAGAGTGATATGGGTGTCTCACCCACAGGTTAAGGAGCAGAGGCAGCCTTCACATTGGTGGCTTGTGCCCAGGATCGGCGCAACTCACTGTGAAAGCCATGCACTTGCATAGGGCGGAGGTTCCAAGGGGGCGAAATTCTAGGCACACCAATTTCTTCTACTGTTGCAGGGCCTGTCTCACAGTAGGAACTGAAAAATCTCACTGCTCTTCTCGCAAGACTGGCCCCGCGGCAGTAAGAGATGATGTCACAGAAATGCTGCTGCTGCCAGCTCATGTGGGAGGATCCATGTCATGCTACATCAGATCGGACAGGGGTTAGGGTTACCCTTGCTCAATCCAATGCCTAAATCTGAACAGGCAAGCCTCTCTTAGGCTTTTTTATGCTGTGGGCAGCCCAGAGCTTTTTGTCTACTAAGGCCACTGGTGGGATGGATTCTACCAGGCAGCCCCGCGACCTCCGCTCCATTTTGTCCAGGAGGAAGCGCCTGGGAAGGAGAAAGAGGCAGGGAGTGACTGGGTAAGTGTTATGGTTATTGATGTTTGGGTGGATCGTTGGACACTGTGGCAGCTGACCACGTCCACAGGGGGCAGACCCGTGAGGGACCACAGTGTCATGCTAAACTCTGGACACACAAACACAGATTTGAATCTTTTATTAAACAGTCTTGGAGCCACCAGAGGTGGCAGTAGTGAGTAGTGGATGTTGAGCCCAGCTGGGCAGGTCTCCCACAGAACGCTGGAACAGCGAATCCCCTGCTAGGCTGTGCTGTAGTGGAAAGAGACTGAGAGTTATGAGTACACGATAAGAAGTATTCAGAGTCCCAGGTAGAATTAGGAGAAGCTCCAAGACAGGGAGCGCAGAGAGACTCAGTTGTAATGTACTCATGTAGCAGTAACAGAGATTCCACTAGATAAGAGGTCTGGCACCGGAACAGAGGGCAGGCCCTTGAGGAGCGAGTACCTGGTTCCAGTGAAGCAGTACTGTAGAATAGATGGTAGTTGTACTCACAGATGAAAACTGTTAGTGAAGTCTTCCAAATAGAAGGGTTTGAAGATGCAGCGAATCAGGGAACATGGGCCCTCGAGGAGCGAGTACCGGTTTCCTGATAGCACCTGAAAGAAGCAGAAGAGGCCCCTGAGGAGTGGGTACCCCGTTAGTAACCCCGAAGGGTGTAAGAGTTCCAGATAGCGCTGGAGTGGCAGAGCAGTTTCGATACAGAGAGTGAATCCCATCCGTAGTGATACCGTTGCTAACTCGATGAGCTAGCAAATACTGTAGGCTTAAATATCCGGGCAGCTTAACATCATATCAGGGGGACGCCCCTGAGGTTCGCGCCAATGTGGAAATAAAGATGAGGGCGGCGTGCGCACGCGCGCCCTAAGGTACCTTGGAGGAGCATGGTGGGAGGCAGCACCAAAGCCGGTCCAGTGAAGCCGAAGAAGACGGCAAACAGACGCCGCGGCAGCCAGTAGTCCGAGGTGAGCGGGAGGAGCCACAAGTAGTGAGAGGTAGGTGGGGCAAAGCTGTTGAAGACCGACGATCGCAACAGTAAGAAGGCAGGAGAAGGTAGAAAGTGGGGAAAGCATAGGAAAAAGTGAGAAAATGGAAGGAAAAAGCAGTGGAGGAATAGCTGAGAAGATCCTCTAGAGGAAGGGAGAGGGGGAAGGCTAAAGTAATGAAGAAAGAGTGTGAGAAGTGGGAAAAAGCTGAGATAATGGATCACTAAGGGGTGAGAAGAGGAGAAGAATCTTTAAGACAGGGATGAGGGAAGAACAGAGATAATGTGAGAAGGGGGGAAAAACTAGAGGGAGGGAAGACCCTCTGCAGAGAGAGAAGGGGAGAAGTGGGAGAAAGAGGCAAGGTAGTGAGGGAAAGGAGAGGAAGAGCTCAGAGAAAGAGTTGAGGTAGTGAGGTTGTGAGCTGCCCAGTGGCCCCCATCACACCAGCAGCCAAAGTGGACAGAAGACCACTTTGTGGAGAGAAGACCACTTTGTGATCCCAACTCAATGGAGACCAAAATGAAAAGGCGGGTCCAAGTCTTCTGGGGGAGCAAGATGAAAAAAAGAAGGTGTGTGAGAGAGCATGCCTGTGTATGTATGTGTGGGTGTATATGTGTGTATGAGAGATGGAGCGTGTGTGTGTGAGTGTGTGTGTGAGTGTATGTGTGTATGTGAGACAGAAGGAGCATGTGAGAGAGGAAGTTTGTGTATGGGAGGAGTGTGTGAGCGAGAAAATGCATGTCAGTGTGTGTTCTGCAACTGGACCCTTGGACTGAAGGGGAGGTGGTCTATCTGTGAGAAGAAACCCCACAAGTCCCTACATTCAGCAGGCGAGGCTGGAGAGGAGCAGAGACCCCACTGGAGCTTCACCACTACCAGCCCATGTTCCCCTTAGGTTGAGCCCTCAGATACCGGGGCCAGCTGGACTTACATGGGGTCTCTGTGGTTGATGTCCAGGCAAGGGTCGAGGCAGTCAGTGATACTCTTGGTCGGTGTCCAAGCAAAGGTCATGGCAGGCGGCGATACTCTTTGTCGGTGTCCAGGCAAAGGTCGAGATAGGCATCAGTCCAAAGAATAAATGGGACAGGAACTCAGGAAGCTCAGGAAACCAGGAAGCTTAGGAAACCTGACTAGGAGATTGGTTGCCAAGGCACTGGGAGAGTGCAGGGACTATCTTTATATAGTCCCTGCACTATGATGTCATTTTAGGGGCCATGAGATAAAGAGATGTTGGCCCTTTAATTTAAAGAGAAACAGCGTGTGCGTGGAACAACAGTAGCACAGAGCAGAGGCAGGACCCCGACGACAGCAGCAGGCCCCGACAGCGATCACGGTCCAGAATCTTGTCGGCCTCACAGCGGCCCAGCCCAGAGCATCCCGCTGCACTGCCGACCGGAAGAGAAGCAGGCCAGCAGTGGGATGACAGCGGCAGGGAAGAGGAGCAGAAAGCCGACAGGAAGGTAAGTGGGATTGGACACTGAGCAGGGAGGCTGACCTGCGCAACAGTGTGTGAGCATATGTGTGAGAAGGAGCAGGTATGTATGTGTGTGCATGCATATGTGGGAGAGAGGGACCATGAGCATCTGAGAGAGGAAGCATGAGTGTATGAGCATGAATATGTATGAAAGTAAGTGTAATGGAATATATGAGAGAGAGGAGAAGGTCTCTGTGTCCTCCCACACCCACTAATCCACAGCAATCTCAGGATGACTGGAAATCAAAATTTCCCAGGTATGGAGAGTAGGAGTTTTTAAAATCCTTATTAGTTTTAATTATTTGGTGTTATCTAATTCTGTTTTGAAATATTTTACTGGTGTTTGGGATTTTTCTTCTTCTGCTGTCTTGAAATGTTTATTTTAGTTATTAATATGGTTTTACTGTTATCATGTTTTATATTTCTTGATTTTATTGCTTGATGATTTATGATGAATGGTGATGTTTTGTTCTTTCATTGTTGCACTTTATTCAGAGTCTGGCTGGTTGTGGTTTCCAGTTCAGTTTTTGTCTGCAAATTTGTATTTATTCTTTATGGTCTTTTTTTTATTCTGTATTTGGTGATGGTCTGTCTGTGTTCTGCATGTGTGATGAAGGTGAGATATTCTGCTAGCGTGTAGTTTATGTGTAGGGATCTATAGCAGCCTGTCTTATTCTGTGTCCCTAATAGGAGGTGTATTGGTATTTTAGCACCTGGTGTAATATTTGTAGCATTACTGTTTCATAGATAAGATTGTTTTTGTTTGAGTGCTGGCAGTTAGTGCTGATTTGGTATAGTAGGTTTACTATATTGTAATTGTTCACTCATGGCTTTCTGAGGATCATACCCAGATCAAACATGCATTACAATAAGCCTAATACCATATGGGTATTTTTGCAGGTTTTTCTGGTTGGTGCCACAGCAGTGTATGTAAACATAATATACAGCTTGCTGTAAATGATTTAATTAATTTAAAATGTATTAACTGCCTATCAACATTTTTAGATGGTTTCCAATAAAGTAATACTGTTATAGAGTCCATCAAGCTAGGGCGAGAGAACTTTCATCTTTGTGAGACTTTCCTCACTCCAAATAATGCCAAATCTTCACCAAGGTGTATTGTGCTGTTTGTTCATCTCACTCTACGTGCAAAACTTGCCCCTAAATCCTAAACTACCACCACGACCTATTAGATAGTAGGGATGTGAATCGTGTCCTCGATCGTCTTAACGATCGATTTCGGCTGGGAGGGGGAGGGAATCGTATTGTTGCCGTTTGGGGGGGTAAAATATCGTGAAAAATCGTTAAAAATCGTGAAAAATCGAAAAATCGAAAAACCGGCACATTAAAACCCCCTAAAAACCCACCCCCGACCCTTTAAATTAAATCCCCCACCCCCCCGAACCCCCCCCCAAATAACTTAAATAACCTGCGGGTCCAGCGGCGGTCCGGAACGGCAGCGGTCCGGAACGGGCTCCTGCTCTGAATCTTGTCGTCTTCAGCCGGCGCCATTTTCCAAAATGGCGCCGAAAAATGGCGGCGGCCATAGACGAAAAAGATTGGACGGCAGGAGGTCCTTCCGGACCCCCGCTGGACTTTTGGCAAGTCTCGTGGGGGTCAGGAGGCCCCCCACAAGCTGGCCAAAAGTTCCTGGAGGTCCAGCGGGGGTCAGGGAGCGATTTCCCGCCGCGAATCGTTTTCGTACGGAAAATGGCGCCGGCAGGAGATCGACTGCAGGAGGTCGTTCAGCGAGGGTTCCGGCGCCTCGCTGAACGACCTCCTGCAGTCAATCTCCTGCCGGCGCCATTTTCCGTACGGAAAATGGCGCCGGCCATACGCGTATGGCCGGCGCCATTTTCCGTACGAAAACGATTCGCGGCGGGAAATCGCTCCCTGACCCCCGCTGGACCTCCAGGAACTTTTGGCCAGCTTGTGGGGGGCCTCCTGACCCCCACGAGACTTGCCAAAAGTCCAGCGGGGGTCCGGAAGGACCTCCTGCCGTCCAATCTTTTTCGTCTATGGCCGCCGCCATTTTTCGGCGCCATTTTGGAAAATGGCGCCGGCTGAAGACGACAAGATTCAGAGCAGGAGCCCGTTCCGGACCGCTGCCGTTCCGGACCGCCGCTGGACCCGCAGGTTATTTAAGTTATTTGGGGGGGGGTTCGGGAGGGTGGGGGATTTAATTTAAAGGGTCAGGGGTGGGTTTTAGGGGGTTTTAGTGTGCCGGCTCACGATTCTAACGATTTATAACGATAAATCATTAGAATCTGTATTGTATTGTGTTCCATAACGGTTTAAGACGATATTAAAATTATCGGACGATAATTTTAATCGTCCTAAAACGATTCACATCCCTATTAGATAGCCCTCCTATAACGATATAAATACTTCCCTGCTAGGAGGACCTTATAGATAGTCTCTCTCTCTCTCTCTCAGATGCAAAAATAGGGATTGATGCAGAAATTCCCATGAATACACCCCTTTTTGTTATCAATGTGATAGAAACACTTTTTGATGAATCTAATTACATGTTTGTAGGGAGAAACAGAGAGAGAGAGATAGATTAGTCATCCCCCCCCCCCCCCCCCCCATGTGGGAGAAAGAGATGGCGTGTGCTTGAACCTTTATAAACCCCTGCCACCATCTTAGGGAGTGGATTCTTAGTTCAGATTTTTCCTGTGTTGTCCTGATGAGGAACAGCCCTGTTAATTCATTCCCTTTTTTGATTAATTTTTTGGGGGGAAAAGTAAAGGTGAGTGGTAACAGAGTGTCTGAGCCCTATTATTGGTCCAGAGTTTTCGGATAATTTTCTGTTTAGAGAATGACATTTTTCTACCCTTCCTTTCCTTCTTTCTTTTGGTTGCCCTATTTGAATACGTTTTTATCTCTGAATTTTGTTCTACTGGGACTGAGTGCCTATTGGTACCAGGGGCTCAATTTCCAAACATCTAGAGGAGGTGATAGATGTCTTTCTCCGGGAAAGAGCCTGAGGAGCAGCTGTATCATCGAGAGGAATGGATTCACATCCATTACAAGACAGAAGGAGCTGCTGAAGTATTTTCAAGAGTATTTTCACTGTTGACCCAGGAGGGCTATGCTTGAGAGGTAAGCGCCTGCTTGGTGCTACTGGTATCAGAAGGAGATCTATAAGAGCAGAGAAGACTTCAGAAGAGGTTTGAGAATTGGGACTTTGCATTTTCTTGTGGGATTTCTAATCTGAACATTCCACAGTGGGAAGAATCTGCTGAGATTTTGGGAGAGTGGGAGAAGGTTTACATTTTCTTCAATTAGAGTTATTGGAAAGGTAAAGGAGTTAAATCATAGAAACATAGAAATGATGGCAGAAGAAGACCAAATGGCCCATCCAGTTTGCCCAGCAAGCTTTCACACTTTTTTTCTCTCATACTTATCTGTTACTCTTGGCTCTAAGTAATCTTTTGGTTCTATTTTCCTTCCACCCCCACCATTAATGTAGAGAGCAGTGCTGGAACTGCATCTAAGTGAAATATCTGGCTTAATTAGTTAGGGGTAGTAACCGCCGCAAAAAGCAAGCTATACCCATGTTTATTTGTTTACCCATACTATGTTCACCTCCCTTTTCCCCTTCCCTTTGCTTGACTTTTCAGGCTCTTCCTAGAGCTCCTATTCTCTTACTCCTATTTTCTCCCGGTTCTCCCCTCCCCTTTTCTATGTAATTTCAACCTTTCATTACAATGTAAACCAATATGATGTGTATTTTAATGTCGGTATAAAAAAGATGTTAAATAAATAAATACATGTAATTCAGTCCTTGTTGGTTGTTGTATGTATATAGATCCACTTTTCTTCATCCCCCCCCTGCCATTGGAGCAGAGAGTTGTGCTGAATATGCATTGAAAGTGAAGTATCAGACTTTCTCCCCTGCCATTGAAGCAGAGAGCTATTCTGGATATACGTGAAGAATCAGTCTTTCTCCCCTGCCGAAGCAGAGAGCTAAAGAATTGGCTATTACAAATTGCACAGACTGTCACTGGAAGAGTAAGGTCACAAATGTAAATTTATCATTTTATTTCAACTTGTAAAATCAACTATCAGTAAAATAAGTTGGAAACCACTCAGCCTCAAGATGTTTATTGCTATAAGACTTTAGAGAATATCAGTGCTGTATCCCAGAGGATTTACATGGGCTTTATAATGGTGACACATGCAAAATAGCTATGAAGCTCTGCTTTCCCCCACAGGGAGCCCTAGACCACTCTGAACAGAAGTAGGAGCTGTCCTAGAGAGCTGTTGCAAATAAGATCAAATCTTTGAACACTTTTGGATCCAGCATCTGGGATTTATCCCACCCAGGGGATACAAAATATAAGCCCACCGTGGTTGAATTTCTTATTAAAAAAAAACAGGCAATAATTCTAAATAAATGTAAGAAAGCATCCTCTCTTAGTATAATAATACAGAGAAAGTCTGTTCAAAAGTACATTGTGAAGAGTTCTGTTAAGGAAATCTGAGTTTGTTTTAGCAGCAACTGCTTATGTTTTGTATTTAAAATAATTCAGCTGCTTCCCAGTCCCCATCTATTGTGATGTGATCTGTCTTGCTCTGATTGCTAAATATTGGTAGATCTGATTTCATCAATGGTGAATTAATGTTTATTTAAACTCTTGTGAAAAAATACCACTGAGACTGAGCTCATAACATGCCTGTCTCCCTGACCAAAATCCCACTATCCATGGATGCAGTTCATTTGGCTGAATCCAAACACAACCTTCCTTTTACCTACAAGCAGATTGCCGAAAATTATCATTGAAAGAGAAGACTTGATTTGAAGGCCAGGGGATATAGTTATTAGGGATGTGCATTCGTATTGACCGCATATGTAAAACGCTACTCATATTTTTTTTTAACTTAAAAAAAGGATTCGACATATACGATCGGATTTCCCACATATCCAACATGTTGGAAATCGCGATTGTTGAGCCAAAATAAAAATTTAAACCCCCTCACCCTCCTTAATCCCCCCCCCCAGACTTACCACAACTCCCTGGTGATCGAGCGAGGAGTGAGGACGCCATTTCTGCAATCCTTGGTGAGAAGCATGTGACGTCGCGCCACGTCGAGTGACGCGGCGCCACGTGATTCCCGGCGAGTTCGCGCCGGAAGGCTCGTTCGGCCCAAAAGGAACTTTTGGCCAGCTTGGGGGGGTCAGGAGGTCCGAACGAGCCTTCCGGCGCGAACTCGCCGGGAATCACGTGACGCCGGCGTCACTCGACGTGCCGCCGACGTCACATGCTTCTCGCCAAGGATTGCAGAAATGACGTCCTCACTCCTCGCTCGATCACCAGGGAGTTGTGGTAAGTCTGGGGGGGGGATTAAGGAGGGTGAGGGGGTTTACATTTTTTTTTTTGCACATATGGACATATACCCAACTCATTTAATTTTTTTTATGTCCATATTGACCGCAAATGGGACCCCCTTTGGACATATGGACATATGGACATAAACTTTTGCTCTGCACATCCCTAATAGTTATGGTTTTGGGGTATAATCAGAGCTCAGTGAAAGTGGCACAGCTTTCAGGTCAGCATCTTTTCCACTGAACTGGAACTGGTGAAACATAATGAGGCTTAGCTTTGATGGGCTTGTGTCCTCTTTCAGTTGAACTGTTCAATTAAATCAGCAGAGTAGGAATATGAAATGCAGCAAAATGTTTTAATGAACTTTACCTCCAAATGCAGAAACAAAGAATAAGACAGCAAATAAAGGGCCATATTAAAAAAACAATGATTTTTTTCGCATTCTGTACTTATAGAAACAAATCATAACTGAAAAAGGATAAAGATCACGATGTCTGGCTTGACTGTTCATTCTCCTTACCTACTGCAATACCACAAATCCTTCTTGATCTCCACCTTTTCCCCGGATTTTCATCCACCTCGGATACCCTGTGCATATTGAATTCTGATATTGCATTTATTTAAAATAATTGTATACTGCTTTCCTAGCCTCATACCGGCCGCCTAAAGCAAGGTACAATACAAAATATAATGAGGAATATGGGGGGCGGAGTCAAGATGGTGGCAGGAGAGTTGCGGCAGGGACCCGCTGGCCACTTCTGTTTCTTCCTTTCACGAAAAAAATGCTGTTAAAATGCCTCCAAAAAGGAAGGGCAGAGTGAGGGTATATCCCTCAATGCCTTCGACTCTGCCTGGCCAAAAAACGATCCCTGAATTTGCCGCAATTTATCCAAATGGGGGAGCGGACCCCACTGCTGGAAAGCTGTTGGGAGCAGCAAATCTATCTGGGGAGACATCATTAAGCCCCCCAGATCTGAGAACGCCGATAGCGCCGGATTCCCTTCAGCTCCCTGTGCTGCCACGGAGAGAGCGACCACCGAAGAGTGAAACTTGCAACGCGGAGGGAGCAGCCTATGAGCCAGAAGGCCCCGGATCAACAATGGTGCTCGGTGAGTGTGGTTTAGAAGGAGCTGTGGTGGGAGCAGAAACAGGCCGTAGCAGTGGAGAGGTATCTTCCCTCGAGGGAGAAGAAGCGAGTGGAGGCCTGTCAGAAGAACAACTAGAGCTCCAAAAGTCCTGGAAGTGAAAGACATACCTAAACCAACAACGGTAACTCTAGACTCCCTGTGGGAGTTACATGCTTCATATCGCCCCATGTTTAAGGGCTATTCTCAACAACTATTTTTGTTATCTGGGAAAATGGACAGAATTTCATCAGAACAAGATAATCGCTTTAAGGAATATGCAGACAAGATTGGAGTTTTAGAAGATTCAGTAAAGGAAACGCAGAATGTTTGTGCAAAGTTAATTCAGGACAAACAAACTGTGACTAGAAAACTGGAAATCATGGAGAATAAGATGAGGAGACTAAATTTGAGAATTCTAAACTTCCCAAGAGTTATTGGTGAAATACCTTGGGTAACTCTAAAAAAGTACTTAATAGAAGTACTGAAAAAACCTAATGAAAACTTGCCATCGTTTAATAAGGTGTATTTTCTTCCTTTTAAGAGAGGTGGGGAAGTTAATCAACAACAACAGCTAGACATTGGAAATCTGACAGAGTTCCTAGAGTCCTCATGTGAAATAGTAGAAAGATCTACTTTACTTGTTTCTTTAATAACTGAGAGTGATGTAAGCCTACTTATGAGATATTATTTTCAGCATATGGGTGAAAGTTTTCTGGGATATCCTGTACAAATTTTCCCGGATATGGCCAAAATAACACAGGAGAGGAGGAAAGCTTTTTTGTTGATGAGGCAGGAATGTGTGCTATTGGGGCTAAGTTTCTTCTAAGATATCCGTGCAAATGCGTAGTAACGTATAATAAAGATGTTTTCATTTTTTTTGCCCCAGAGCAATTAAGAATGTTTCTTGATACAAGGAAAAGGAGCTTATTAACATCTTCCCCTAGAGATAATACTGTGAATATTTCAGGCAATACAAGTGATGGATAAATGATATTAATCCTTGTGAAGCCTATTACCTCTTGTTTTAGTATTTGTGTACTCTCCCAAAATTTTTCTGCCCCCCTTATAAGAAGTTAGTGGTTAAATATTATTTAAATTAAATTTCTGAGTTTAATAAATAGATGTAATATTGGCAAACTGCTGTGTTTCTGTGCAAAGATATGTATGCTTTGTATATGTTTAAAATCAATAAAAAGTAAATAAAAAAAAATATGAGGAATATATAAATGAGAATGATATAAACTATTTTTTTTTTAATTTTTCTATACCGAAGTTCCTGTACGAATACAGATCACTCCGGTTTAATACAGATTACTACTAATAAAAATATCAAACATTTAACCAAAACACAGACCTAAAGCAATCCAGAAACACAAAACAAATTAACAATACAAAAATATCCAACCAGGATTAAACCAGAACTAGAGCATTGCTGCTCAGAGATAAAACCACCTCAGTTCACTTTACCTACAATATTGTGTTCATGTCTGAAAGCCGTACCTTCGAAAGAACATAGATAGATGGTCGAGAGCAGTGACAGATTTGTTTTTGCTACCCCTAGGCACTGTTGATGCTATTGTCCCCTCTCTGCCCCTGAAAAAGGGCTGGAGAATAGGGAGCAGAAGATCTAAGCCACAGCCCCACAGTTTCCTGTGGCAGTTCAGGCATAGATTCTGTGACAAGAATCAGAAAATTCTCAAGCACATTGGCAAGCATCTTCATCTTTTATATTATATTATATAAAATATGTAGTTATGCAACC
Source organism: Rhinatrema bivittatum (assembly GCF_901001135.1). NCBI lineage: Eukaryota > Metazoa > Chordata > Amphibia > Gymnophiona > Rhinatrematidae > Rhinatrema > Rhinatrema bivittatum. Next base: position 241,455,408 of record NC_042615.1, read on the forward strand.
TTGCTTGTGTCTGTATCATTTATTTTGTGTTCCTTGGATAAGGAAAGAGAATCTCAAGTATCCGTACAAAGAAGAGATCTCCGGGGACGGGAGAGGAAAAGGAAAGGAGAGGAAGGAGAATGAGGAATGGATGAGAAGGCGAGAGCACTAGAGATGGAAGGGGGGGGCCTAGGTAGGGGAGATGGGGGAGACTGAGGCAAAAGGGGGAGGATCAAGAATCTTTGATGTGGGGAGAGGAAAGAGACGGAGGGAGATTCTGAGATTAAGGAGGGAGTAGGAGGGGGATCACAGGCGACAGAATTATTTTGGAGGGGGGTTGAGGGGAGAGGGCCAAGATCTGGGAAAAAGGGAAAGGTAGAAAGGAAGGGAGTTTCTAGAATCCTAACCCACAAAATGACATCCTGTCCTCTGTTTCCTCCAGACTCATCCCTACCCTCCTGTCTCTGGATGACACGAGGGGGAGACTAGATTAGGGAGCAGAATGGCTCCCTAATCTGCTATGTCTACTCCAGGATCAATCACTCTCCTATCCCTGAATGGCAGGAGGAAAGGATTAAGGAGCAGAGTGGCTCTTCTTTGCTCTGCTATGCCTGTTCAGCCCTTCCCCATTCTGTTCCCAGAACACTACCTGGGAGGAGAGGGAGTGGAGCAGGAAGCAGAGAGCTGTTCTCTGCTGAGTGAGATTCAGTTTAGTAGGGAGGCAGCAAATCTTGAGTAGGCCTGATGTCCCTGCCCCACCCTCAGATTTTTGCCTCCCTAGGCACAGGCGGTGTGTGCCTATAAGCAAATCTAAGCCCGTTCTAGATATGAGATGAGACTTAAAGACATAAATAATATGGGGCGGATTTTAAAAGATTTACGCGCGTACCCTTAAACCCCACCCCCCCCCACCGCGCGCGCCGAACCTATTTTGCATAGGCTCGGCGGCATGCGCAAGGTCCGGGACGTGCGTATGTCCCTGGGCTTGCAAAAAGGGGTGGGGCGTGGGTGGTCCAGGGCGGTCTGGGGGCAGGGCAGGGCGTGGCCTGAGCCTCCAGGCACAGTGGCCATTTGCCGCTGTACCCGGGATCACGGGTTGGCCATGGCCGGCAGGCGTAACTTCTTCAACAAAGGTAAGGGGGGGGGGGGGTTCTAGGTAGGGCTGGGGGGCAGGTTAGATAGGGGAAGGGAGGGAAAGGTGCGGGGGGGGGGAGGGGCGGAAGGAAAGTTCCCTCCTAGGCTGCTCCAATTTCGGAGGCAGGCTGAGCGGCTCGGTGCATGCAAGTTGCACAATTGTGCACCCCCTTGCGCGCGCTGACCCTGGATTTTATAACATGCGCGCAGCTGTGGGTTCGCGAACAAATCTGCGACTGCGCGCAGGTTTTAAAATCTGCCCCTATATGTATATCTTAAAGAAAAGACAGGGGGATATGACAGACATTCAAATACCTTCAAATAATGCACAGGAAACAAAAACTTTTTTAGCAGGAGGAGGCTCCAATGGGATATTTCTTCATTATAGAAGCAATAGGGTTCTAAAATGTTCATATAAGTGATTTCCTTTCATAATAATAAGTTTGTATTTTATGACCCACTTACACGTAGAAACTTTTATTTCTAATAAGAGCCAGGACCTTGATCAGAAAGAGGTTGAAGCTGCATACATTGAGAGTGCTGGCTTAGAGTAAGAAATTTGCTCTTTTTCTCAATTATTTGTTTGTTTCTTTTCATTGGTACTTAAATGTCAATTAGATTAATGATATGTGTTTTGTTTCAGTGATTTCAAAGATCTTACTGTGGTTTTTCTATTCTGTACTGCTGGAAACAAACCGTTAATTTTCCTTTTTTCTATATAATTGTGAATAATTGAATATTCAATAAAGAGTAAATTATGAAAAAAAAAAGAAAATATTTCTTCATGCAAAGAGTGGTGGATGTGTGGAATGTCCTCCCAGTGGAAACGGTAGAAACAGAAGAGGTAAGAGAATTCAACTAAGCCAGGGATAAGCACAGAGCATCCCTAGTTGCGCAGAAGTGAGGGCAAAGCCAGAGATCAGCTGGAGTCTATGGCATTGTGACAGGAATGAAAGTGGACTCGCTAGATAGGCCTTATGGGTCCTTATCGGCTATTATATTTTATGTTTCTATGTTTACAATACCGTAAAGTTGCAAGTACTTTAATTTTCAGTACAATTGGACCAGAGAAACATGGATCCAAATCCAAGTTTCTAATCTAGGCTTTTACCTGTGAGCTGAATTTCTTGCATCATAATTAGAATAATATGAGTCCAGGAAATTGGAGGCAACAATGTCAACATATGTATGTATATCTAATTATTTCAATAACTATTGTCTTTATCCTAATCTCCTGGTCATTACTGGGTTCAGCATCTGAAGTTGAACTTTCAGGTTTCCCCTCAGTTTTCTGACTGTTCCACATTTTCATATCTTTTATTCCAACTTTCCTCATACTTTTTCTTGTTTGCTGTTTAAGTGCAAGTTTTCTTTCTTATAAAAGCTTTTTATGATGTATAAGTTTTGCCCTGGGCTGGTTGTACCTGGATTACTCCTTTTCTCCAAATCTCTAGTAGATATTCATGGGCCCTAAAGAGATCCATCCCAATTCCTTCCTCCCCTCTCTCATTCTTCTCCTATGGATGGCTGTAAGTTATCCCTCCCCTAGATAATGATGATCCATATTCCTTCATGGTGAAGGGACCTCTCCCTTTGATGTTAGAGCAGCAAAGAAAATAACTGAGACCCTAATTAATGGGTACTCAGAAGTCAAATGGATTCGGAGGGTGCCTTCACATGATAAACGTGGCTTTCCTCCTGATTTTGTAATACCTCATAATTTAACTTGCCCAGTCGCCTCCCTTTTAAGAAGGGTCCCTTCCACTTGAACACTAATTTATTAGGTGAATTGGGCACCAATATCAAGACTTTCTCTCCCAGCTGGAATTCCCTCTCTTGGCCCCTTTGTCATATATGTTTTCTGTTTCTCTTGGGCCTGCAGCAGATTAGCCATTTCAGGTGTGGTCAGAGCTGGGGTCGCCCCTGGCCCTTTTGACTGCTGACTTTCAATTGTTTGAGGTAATGGGGTGCGGGAGGGGGGGGGGGTAGGGGGAATGGGTGGCTCCCTCTTAAACCCAAGTTGCATGAGCTGCTTTGCATGGATTTACAAAATTCATGCATGCAAATGCATTGCAAAGCAGCTCCTTGGAATAGGGGACATAATCTGGGCAAATGTATGCTAAATATCATGACTGTCGCACAATATTGCTGCGATAGGGCTATATTGCAGAATATACAGTGTTTATTGTATATCTTATGTTCTTATGATATACTCTATTCAACATAAGTTACAGCCCCATCATGTATCCATGCATGAACACAGTTTGCAGTCACTGGAGGTAATTTTAAAAGGATGGTTTGCTATGTGTAAATGCAACATACTATCGTAGCAATTTTAAAAAGCCATTTGCACTTGTAATTTATACCTACATGTGAATATGCTTGGCAATTCACTGGCATATATTGTAGCAATTTTCAAAAGTCCAGTTACACTGTTAAAGTGCATTTACATGTGTAAAACCCAATTTTAAGCGTGTAAATGCTTTTTAAAATCAGGTCATCTGCATACAGTTTTTGGACTGTGTGTTCTATTTGCCAAAAATTAATCTGAATTAAAAAAAAATATAAACCATAACAAAAAACAAAAGAAAAGCAAAAATATAAATAATTTGTTTGACCCTGCACATAATAGCTAATGCCTTGGTTAACATGGGATGTACATGGAGAAGTACTAATTTGTGCATGCATTTTTACTCAAATTTGTGTACATATTTTTGTGCTCTAAACAACTTGTTAAATTGAAAGTAAAGTTGTGCACACAAAAATGTGCACACAACTGTGTATTAACATGTACACATGGCTGATTGCACCTTTTTATATCAGGACCTAAGTTAGAAGTTCACTAGAACACTTTTTGTTTTGCTTTTCACTGCAAACCTCCATAAATTAGCAAGGTTTTACAAGCTGCTTGCCTTGGAGGGGCTTGTTCCACTGCCAGAGTTCAGATCTATAGAGAACAGCTCTCTGCAGCTTTAGGATCTTATTTATCCAAAATACCACAAAGCAGTGGTTTCCTTAAATACAAACCACTATTTATGGTAGTACAAGAGTGATCCCGATGAAGTGTAACTATACAGCTAATCATACTATGCCATGATTTCCTTCAGAAAACCACTAAAACACAGCTGGAAGCCCTTCTGACAGTAATTAATCATTTATTTGTTTTTGGAATAAACATTTTAAATCCATCCAACCAATTTAAGATTGTAGTACATAGTACCTGATACATTGCAGTTACTGTCTGTCTCTGCTCAGCCATTACATTAGTGTGATTTATATATTTCATTTCATTTAATAAAATGTATTAATCGCTTCACACTAACGGCCGAAGTGATGTACAATAAAATACATAAAATACAATAATACAAAAACATAAATAATTAAAATAAACAAACAAACCATATACATAAATGCACACTCTAGTCTAAAGACATTCTACAACTTCTGGTATTAAGATCATAGATTAAGATGGAAATATAATCAGTTGGTCAATAACACCTGAAAGCCTGCTGCAAAAGAAAAGTCTTAAGTGTAATTCTAAATGATTTACCGCAGAGCTTTAGCCTTAGGTCGATAGACAGAGAGTTCCACAGAAAAAGTGCTGCCACAGAAAATGCCAACTCTCTAGTAGATGACAAGCGAGCAGAGTTAATGGATAGCACGTTGAACAACCCCCGCTGAGATAAGCGCAGTTGATGTGAAGGATGGTAAACTTTCAACAAAGCGTTAGCCCAAGGACATTTATTTGAATTTAGCAGATTAGATGTGATCATGCTCACTTTATAGGCAATTTGTTGCTCAATTGGAAGCCATTTTAAACTTACCAGCACAGAAATTATATGTTGGTGACGGTTAGTATCTAATAGACCAAGGTAAAGACTGGTGCAATATTCCAAAACAGGCAAAATAACCATACAACCATTCGAAAATCATTAGCAAATAATAAATGTTTTAAACCAGCAACAACTCGAAGCTTGAAAAAAACAGATTTGATCTGAGGTTTGAAAGAAAGATGGAAATCAATCCATACTCAGAGACTTTTAATGGAGTCAGAAATATTGAATGATGAATTTCTAATGGATATGGGGGGATAAGATTTAAAAGAATGTGATTAATCACCAAAAATTCTGTTTTAGACATACTCAAGGATAACATGTTAGAATGTAACCATTATCTGATAGAAGATAAGCAAATGTGCAGATGTTCCATGGACTCATTCCAAGTAGCACGTAAACAAATAAAAAATTGTAAATCATCAACATAAATGTTGTAACCATCACAGATGCTTACAAAGAGTTTGGTGATCGGAGCCAAATATATATTAAACAGAACTGCTGATAAAGCAGAAGCCTGTGGTATTCCGGTATTCATAATAGTCATTTGTGAGTATTCATTATTGCACTTTATGATTTCTTAAGAAGATTAGACATCCAAATGGCAGATGAAATTTAATGTGGACAAGTGCAAGGTGTTGCATATAGGGAAAAATAACCCTTGCTGCAGTTACACGATGTTAGGTTCCATATTAGGAGCTACCACCCAGGAAAAAGATCTAGGCATCATAGGGGCTAATACTTAAAATTGTCGGCTCAGTGTGCTGCAGCAGTCAAAAAAGCAAACAGAATGTTAGGAATTATTAGAAAGGGAATGGTGAATAAAACGGAAAATGTCATAATGCCTCTATATTGCTCCACTGTAAAACCGCACCTTGAATACTGTGTACAGTTCTGGTCGCTGCATCTCAAAAAAGATATAGTTGCAATGGAGAAGGTACAGAGAAGGGCGACCAAAATGATAAAGGGGATGGAACAGATCTCCTATGAGGAAAGGCTGAAGAGGTTAGGGCTGTTCAGCTTGGAGAAGAGACGGCTGAGGGGGGATATGACAGAGGTCTTTAAGATCATGAGAGGTCTTGATCGAGTAGATGTGACTCGGTTATTTACACTTTCAAATAATAGAAGAACTAGGGGGCATTCCATGAAGTTAGCAAGTAGCACATTTAAGACTAATCAGAGAAAATTCTTTTTCACTCAATGCACAATAAAGCTCTGGAATTTGTTGCCAGAGGATGTTGTTAGTGTAGCTGGGTTCAAAAAAGGTTTGGATAAGTTCTTGGAGGAGAAGTCCATTAATGGCTATTAATCAAGTTTACTTAGGGGCGGATTTTCAGAGCCCTGCTCGCCGGGAAGCCTATTTTACATAGGCCTACCGGCGCGCGCAGAGCCCCGGGACTCGCGTAAGTCCCGGGGTTTTCGGAGGGGGCGTGTCGGGGGGCGGGCCCGAACCGCGCGGCATTTTCGGGGCGTGTCGGGAGCGTTCCGGGGGCGTGGCTACGGCCCGGGGCGGCCCGGGAGCGTGGCCGCGCCCTCTGGACCCGCCCCCAGGTCGCGTCCCGGCGCGCAGGAGGCCCGACAAAGGTAAGGGGGGGGGTTTAGACAGGGCCGGGCGGGTGGGTTAGGTAGGGGAAGGGAGGGGAAGGTGAGGGGAGGGCAAAGGAAAGTTCCCTCCGAGGCCGCTCCGATTTCGGAGCGGCCTTGGAGGGAACGGGGGTAGGCTGCGCGGCTCAGCGCGCGCCGGCTATACGAAATCGATAGCCTTGCGCGCGCCGATCCAGGATTTTAGCGGATACGCGCGGCTCCGCGCGTATCTACTAAAATCCAGCGTACTTTTGTTTGCGCCTGGAGCGCAAACAAAAGTAGGCTATTCGCGCTCGTTTTAAAATCCGCCCCTTAGGGAATAGCCGCTGCTATTAATTGCATCAGTAGCATGGGATCTTCTTAGTGTTTGGGTAATTGCCAGGTTCTTGTGGCCTGGTTTGACCTCTGTTGGAAACAGGATGCTGGATTTGATGGACCCTTGGTCTGACCCAGCATGGTAATTTCTTATGTTCTTAACAAAGTGAACCATTCTAATACTTTTCCAGAAATAAGAGTATATCATGTTCAACTGTATCAAAGACAGTGGAAATATTGAGACAGACAAGAAGATAGTCAGAGTTGTTATCAAGATCTCTTCTAAGAGTATCCATAAGAGAAAATAACAACAGCTCTGTGCTCAAAGGTTTCCTGAACCCAAATTGTTGGAGATCTAAAAACTAATTCTTCTCAATATGTTCAGTTATCTGTAACAGAACAGCATTCTTGATTACTTTAGAAACAAATGGTAAAGATAATAGGTCTGTAGCTATTAAGGTCTGATCTATCAAGAGTAGGTTTTTTTTAGGATAGGCTTAACTATTGCCTTTTGAGGATATCAGGGAGATATCCTTCATCAAAAGATTTGTTGACAATAGAAGTTAAAGTTGGAATGAGAGAATCTATTGCGGCCTTAAATAAGGCGACAGAGCGGTTACTTAATGGACAAAAGACAGTCTTCATAGCAGAAATAATACTTCCTACCTCAATTCGAGAAATCTGAGAAAAATTTGACCAAGGATAAGAGATTGGGAACTAGATAAGGAATACCATATAGGCACATTCTCAAAATCAAGGCAGATCTTTTCAATTTGTAATTTAAAACATCTCAGGAAAGAATCTGCTGAAAGAGGATTGTTAATCAGACAGTCCAGTGTGCTATTAATAGAATTAAGATTTTTGCCAAGTTGAAATAGTATCTTCAGATCATATCTAATTTTTCTAATTTTGTTGGAATAAAAATTCTTTTTACCTTCTAAAGTTTTAGATTGAAATTGGGTGAGCAGCAACTTATATTTGTTTGCAAATTCAAATGAGGGTGATTTATGGCAAAGCCGTTCACATTGCCTCAAGGTACGTCAAAGCAAAATCATGTCAGGTGTGTTGCGATCCTGCCCGCGAGGAGCACGGGCAGTCTCTTACCTTCCACGCGGCCAGTCGGGCCGCGGACACTGACTCCCTTCACGGCGGTCCTGCCGCTGTGTTGGGGCTCCTCCCCGACTGACTTCTGCTCTGTACAGCGGGGCCGACCCGCCGCGAGCTCTCCCTCATGGTCAGGACCCCCGCTGCTGCTCCTGTGCCATCCAATGTGCTGCGGCCAATGCCGGGGTCTCCAGCCGGCAGGGAGGCCATCCCTGCCAGTGCCTGCAGCCATCCTCTGTTCCTGCAGCCTCTCCAGCATATGTCTTCGCGGCTGGGAGCCCCTCCTGCAGCCTGCTATCTCTTCTTACCTTCATCCCCATGGCAGGGCTGCTCCAGCTGCCTGCCTGCTTCTCCTTGGGCCTTCCACGTGGCTGGGAACGCCACCAACGACCCTGCTTCTCTTCTCTCCAGCTTCCTAAGGTGCGGCTGCGTGCCTCTCTCCTCCTCTTCAAGGGCCAGCCAGGTGTGGCCCTCTGCTGACCCCTCCCTGGGCGTTGTTCTCTTCAGCCCTACAAAAGGGCTCAGCGTCCATTCCAGCTTTGCCTTCGCAAGGAGTTGGTCACTCCTGGGATCCTGCTGTCCTTCGCTCCAGGATTCGTCCTTGTTCCAGCAGTTCTTCAAGGTCCTGTGTTTCCTGTTCTTCGTTGGAGCTCCTCGTCTTGTCCTTTTGTCTATGTTCAAGTCCTGATGTTCACCTGCTATTCCAGATGTCTGTGTGCCAGCCCTAAGGTCTGTCTCCTGATCCAGTACCTGTGTTCCAGTCCAGATGTTTGTTCCTGATATCCGTGATCCAGCCTGATGTTGCTTCTCCTGATCCTGAAGTCCGTGAGTCTGTCTTGCTGTCCTGAACCCCTGGTTTCTCATACCATGTTTCCTGGTGTGCCATGTCATGGTCCACGACCAGCCCCACAGGCAGGCTGTGTAGGGCGCCTCATGGTATGATGCCTGCGTTTCTTCTGCAGCACTAGCCTCCGGGAGACTTCCGCTTCAGTACTTGTCCCTGGTCTACGGAGTCCCTAGTGCTTGTTCCGTCCGTGCCAAAGACTCTGCCAGAACCTGTACTTCCAGCGTGGTCTGTGACCAGCCACTGGCGGCTTAGTAGGGCGTGCCTCGGTGCAGGCCTCTTCAGTTTCTGAGACATGCTTCATTCATTGCTCCATTTCTCGTCTAGAGGCTCCTCGAGTCCAGTGTGGTCCATGACCAGTCCCGCAGGTGGACTGTGTAGGGCGCGCTGCGTTGCAATCTCACCCAGTGCTTTACCTGAATCTTCTGATTACCTTGAGCCTTGTCTGAATCTTCTGAAAGCCTTGTACCTTGTTCCTGAGTCTTCTGTACGCTTGGTACCTCGTGGCAAGCCATGTCGTGGTCCGCGACCAGCCCCACGGGCGAGCTGAGTAGGGCGCTTCATGATGCAAGCCTTGTACCTTGTTCCTGAGTCTTCTGAAAGCCAAGTACCTTGTTCCTGAGTCTACGTCTGTTCCTGAGTCTATGTCTGTGCATCCAAGTACCTCGTTCCTGAGGCTACGTCTGTGCATCCAAGTACCTCGTCTCTGAGTCTTGTCTGAATCTCCATGTTCTGATCTCCATTGCCCTGAACTCCATCTGGCCTGCCGCTTCTTGCCATACCCTGCGGCAGGTCTGAAAGGGCTTGGAACGGTCGGAGGACTGTTCATAAGACCATCATTGCGTTGTTGGTCTTCTGAAGCGTGCAGGTCCGGAGGAGGGTCAGTGTCTCCAGTCTTCAGTCCAGCCTCGTTCCTGTCCAGCCCATGCTCGGGCATGCCTCGCCTACCGCGGCACCTCTTCGGAGTTCCTCTGGGGTCAGGCCGTGGCCCAAGAACACACATCTCTTGGTAAGTGGAACCGCTCTCCTAGCGCTCCCCAACAAGGTGATCGCCAAGGTTGTGTTTTAAGGAACCAGATGCTTTCAATCCAATGTATCAAACATGATCCACACTAAAATTGCACATCTAAACCCATGCCATCATGAGACCAATTCTGCTTTTCTAACTTCCAACAAATGCACTCTGTCTTTGATTCTTTTACAACCTGCATTATGTTAATATTTAGAAAACTAGGACCAAACTACCATGTAGTTAGGATTGCAAAACTAGACATTGCACAACTCTAACATGGTGGAGGGGAAGAATTGGCACAGCAGTGATTAGAGGAGTGGTAATTAAAGGTACTGGGAGAATTGGAGAGGCAGGGCCATAATTGGAGGAAACATCAGGGGCTAAATATTTTATGGGTTAGGGGTGTGTGGAGAGAAAGGACTGAGGGAGAAGTAGCTAGAGACAATTGTGCCTCAGACCAGCAATGCTTTCTGTTGACCAGTGCTTCTCTCACATTGAACTAGAAACAGCATTTTGATGTCATAGAGATGTTATTTTGTTTTTTCGCCAATGATGCCTGTGCATAGATGCCAATTTCTTTCTTTTTTTTTTTTTTTTGCTGTCTCTCATGGCTTGTTCTTGTGTGCACACAAGGCACAATTAGGTACAGTTTGCCTAGAATTGTACAGTCTAAGGTGCTCTCAACTGAGCACTGGAGGAAGACCACCACACAGAGGTGGCAGCCATAGCACATCCTCTCAGGCCTTCTACTGAAGGGATCCAGGTCTCTCCTTTGCCATATCTAGGCTATCAGTAATTTCCAGACAGGAAGATTAACGTCCCTTCCCATCTACCCCATTATTTCTTCTAATTCACAGGAGACTAGGGCTGCAATTATTATTGATTCATTTGGCATTTACTGAAACCAAGCAACTTTACAACAAATTATATAATGGATGCAACGAGCCCCTTCCCTAGAGAATATATAGGCTCTGGGGTGAATTTTCAAAGAACATAAGAACATAAGAACATAAGAAATCGCCATGCTGGGTCAGACCAAGGGTCCATCAAGCCCAGCATCCTGTTTCCAACAGAGGCCAAACCAGGCCACAAGAACCTGTCAATTACACAAACACCTAGAAGATCCCATGTTACTGATGCACTGATGCAATTAATAGCAGTGGCTATTCCCTAAGTAAACTTGATTAATAGCAGTTAATGGACTTCTCTTCCAAGAACTTATCCAAACCTTTTTTGAACCCAGCTACACTAACTGCACTAACCACATCCTCTGGCAACAAATTCCAGAGATTTATTGTGCGTTGAGTGAAAAAGAATTTTCTCCGATTAGTCTTAAATATGCTACTTGCTAACTTCATGGAATGCCCCCTAGTCCTTCTATTATTCGAAAGTGTAAATAACCGAGTCACATCTACTCGTTCAAGACCTCTCATGATCTTAAAGACCTCTATGATATCCCCCCTCAGCCGTCTCTTCTCCAAGCTGAAAAGCCCTAACCTCTTCAGCCTTTCCTCATAGGGGAGCTGTTCATTCCCTTTATAATTTTGGTTGCCCTTCTCTGTACCTTCTCCATTGCAACTATATCTTTTTTGAGATACGGCGACCAGAATTGTACACAGTATTCAAGGTGTGGTCTCACCATGGAGCGATATAGAGGCATTATGACATTTTCTGTTTTATTAACCATTCCCTTCCTAATAATTCCTAACATTTTATTTGCTTTTTTGACTGCTGCAGCACACTGAGCTGACGATTTCAATGTATTATCTACTATGACGCCTAGATCTATGATGGTAACTTTCAAAGCAGCTCGTGAGTGCACACGTGCAAATTTGTTGGCCCGTGCCCAGGGACGCAGCCATTTTATAATACATGTGCATATATGTGCGTATGTCATAAAATAGCTTGACTGCGTAAACATGTGCACTCAATTTAAAGTGGATGCGCACCTGTTAGTGCAAATGTCGCTTCTGCTGCATAAATGGGAGAATTTTAAAAGGCATGTGCACTGATGCCATTGCCAGTTTTCCCAGTTCGTTCCTAGTTCGCCCAGTTAAGGGATAGGACTTCAAAACCCCCCTAGTTTATTATCCTTCCTTCCCTCCTGTTAGCCCTGACCTTTAAAACCCCACTGGAGGAAGGGGAGGAGGGCAAAATGGCGGCATGAGCTGATTCTCACTCCTACTGCTCTTGGTTTTTTCTTCAAATTTCATTGCCTTTTGACTATATTTCCTAAAAGGAAGGGGAAAATAAGGGGTAGATTTTAAAAGGTTGCGCGCAGGCGTACATGTGCGCGTGCTACCATCATGGAGTTTGCAGTCTCTGCTGTGAAGGAGGGGGCATTGGGCACTATTGCCAGGTCTGGTGAGGGATAGCTGGCCTAGCTGGGGAGGAGGTATCCTTCAGCCCTCTTGATGTGTGATTACCTCCGGCTCAACGTGACTCTTTCCAGAGAGGGGCAGCAGTGTCGCTTACCGATGAGGTCACAGAAAGAACTGCAATGGAGGGAGCCCCTGAGGATAGACGAGTCGATGTTGTCTTTACCAATATTTCTGAGCTGGCTGGAGAAAGCTCTGGGAGTGCTTATGAGTTCCAGTCTTCAGTTTTTCCTTCCCCGGCAAGCTTTATTCCCCAGAAACTGGAGGTAGTAACCTTGGACTCATTGTAGGACTTGATGGCAAATCTTGGGTAAGCTTTTTCTGCCAGCATGGTTAACGTGAACACTGTCTAGTAAAATGGATGCCCTTGTCTCAGATCAAGAACTTAAATATCCTGAAACTACTAGCAAGATCTCAGCTTTGAAACAAGATGTTTCTTCTCTGAAAACAATTCAAGCTACCCTTATTGAAGGGCATGAGATCTTTAATCGGAGGGTGGAACTTATTGAGAACAATTTAAGGCATTTAAATCTTTGGTTCCTCAATTTTCCCAGAGTGGTGGGTGAAACTCCCTGTGTTACTACTCTCTGAAGATATCTTTTTGGAACCTTGCAAATTCTGCTGATAATGCTTCTTCTTTTAATAAGGTCTACTTTTTTTCCATCTGGCTATAGGAACCCTGTTACTAAGTCTTTGGATATTTCTGCTTTTTTGGAAACTTCTTTTGAAATTTCAGAAAGAGCTACATTGTTAGTATCTTTCTTTTCTAAATATGATTGAAGTTTCATTATGAAAAGTTATTGTTACATTTTGTGTGTAAACTAGGCAGTGGACCCTTGGGACATGGAAGAGCTGACTCCACCCACAGGGAGGAGCCCTGTGAAGACTCCCCACGACAGGCAGGATCTCAGCAGTGATAGAGAACAGAGGCAATAGCTTTATTATGCAGCAAGAGTAACCCGAGGAGTGGGTTAATATACTCAGTCCAAGTATATAGCCTGCAAGCAGGCTTCTCTGGTAGTGGTCTGCAGAGCATGGTAATCCGGGAAATATTTCCTCTAGATGAGACTTGTGCTGATGGTCTCCGGTAGTAGTCCGCAGTGCTGGATAGGTAGGAGACTGAAGCTGAAAGTTGCACAAGATAATACAGATCTGGTAGTGGCCCGCAGCGCGGGGTAACCCGGAGAGTACCTTCTCTTGATGAAGCTTTGTGCTGGCAATCTCCGGTAGTGGTCCGCAGTGTGGGGTAGGCTGGACACCGGTGGTAATGGTTGCACAAGACAGTATAGATCCGGTAGTGGTCCGCAGAGTGGGGTAACCTCAGAATCCACATGATGAAGGAAGAGTAGGCCCAGTACTCACTCAGAGTCAGAGGAAGCCAGATGTAGAGTAGGCACCTAGGAGAACCAGAATAGGTGCGCTTGGAGGGTCAACCGAGGAACGGTGATGAAGCTCACTGGAAAGAAGGTGAGACAGATAAGATGGCTCTTTGAGGAGCGGATAGCCCTAGGTGCAACAAGGCTCCTGAGGAGCAGGTACCGAGATCACCAAGACAGGAACAGCGAGACGAAGTCCCAGAGTGGCGGAATTAAGCTGGATAGGAATCCTTGCTAACTCATAGCTTGGATGGTCAGCTGAGCTTAAGTATAGTAAGCGGATGATGTCATGCGGTGGGATGCCCCCAAGGTTCCCGCCATGATGTGTACAAGAAGGGGGCAGGGCACATACCCTAGGTTACCCCGGATGCAAGATGGCTGCTGGGAGCGCCCATGCTGTCCCGGGCACGCCATGGAGGTTGGCGTGTGGAAGCGGAGGCAGCCATCCTCCCTAGACTCGGTGCTGTAGGAAGAAAGGAGGTAAGCAACAAAGGTCACAGCTGTCTGTGACCAAAGGGTGCAACAGTTATTTTAGGAATCGTGCTTTATTTATGGGTTTAATGATTAGGATATTTCCAGATTTGTCTAGAGCCACCCAGGAGAGAAGAAAATACTTTTTGGCTTTGCAACAAGATGTTCAGGTTTTGGGGGCCAAAGTTTTATTGAGGTACCCCTGTAAATGCTTAATTAAGTAAAATAATCGTAGTTTTCTTTTTTTGTAACTCAGCAGTTTTATTGACTCAAAAAAGACTTTTATCCTCAAGTGTCCAAGCTGTTTTTCATCTTAAGCGTCATAAGGCAAATTAGCAGAATTCTCATTTTATAGCATTTTCTTCGTATTTCTTTCCTTTTTTACTCCTGCATTGCTCCTCCCCCTCTCTATATTAAGTGGGCTAAAGAGATGATTTATTTGTTTCTTCAAGTGTATAAGTTGTGCTTCACTTTTTTTCATGATTCATTGTGCTTCTGTACAAAAAGGAAGGAAGAGGGAAGAACCTCAGTGAAAGGGAGGCCAATGAAACAGAAAAGGCAAATGGAAGGAGGGGTATTAGAGGAGTAAAATATGGTAGGGGCAGAAAGAGAGCTTGGAGATACATAAGAGCATAGTTAAGAACATAAGAAGTTTCCATACCGAGTCAGACTGAGGAGCCATAAAACCCAGTATCCTGTTTCTAACAGTGGCTAATCCAGGTCACAAGTTTCTGGCAAGATCTCAAACAGTAAATAGATCCAATTTTACTATTGTGCGTGATAAGTAGTGGCTATTTCTTAAGTCTACTTGAGTAAATAATAGTTTATTGATTTCTCCAGGAACTTGTCCAAACCTTTTTAAACCCAGTTATTCTAACTGCTTTAACCATGTCTTCTGGTAATGTATTCCAGAGCTTAATTGTGCATTGAGTAAAAAATATTTTTTTCAGATTTATTTTTGATTATTTTTAACTTTTGGGACCTCCGACTTAATATGGCCATGATATTAAGTCGGAGGGTGTACAGAAAAGCAGTTTTTACTGCTTTTCTGTACACTTTCCCGGTGCCGAGAGAAATTAACATGTGCGGCTTGGCTGCACATTTGGCTGCGGGAATAACTAATAGGGCCATCAACGTGCATTTGTATGTTGCAAGCGCTATTAGTTTCGGGGACCTTGGATGCGCGTTTTTGACGTGCTATTACCCTTTACTCATTAAGGGGTAAAGCTAGCGCGTCGAAAACGCGCGTCCAAACGCGGGTTAACAGTGCGCTCCGCCAGAGCGGACTGTACTGTATCGGCCTGAAAGTGGGCAGCTGGAGGGGAAGGGGGAAATAGCACATGTATATTTGAAAACAGAACATACACACAACCAGTTTTCCTCCCCTGATCTCAGTATGCCCCAGGATATTTTAAGGTTGCTAAAAGTACACACACCTGTCGGGCGGATTTTAAATGCCCTGCTCGCGTAAATCCGCCCGGATTTACGCGAGCAGGGCCCTCGCACGCCGGTGCTCCTATTTTGCATAGGCCGCCGGCGCGCGCAGAGCCCCGGGATGCGTGTAAGTCCCGGGGTTTTTTTAAGGGGGCGTGCCGGGGGCGGGGCCGAATGACGCGGCGTTTCAGGGACGGGGCGTGGCGTTTCGGGGGCGGGACCGGGGGCATGGCGCCGGCCCAGGGGCGTGGTCGAGGCCTCCGGACCAGCCCCCAGGTCGGATGATGGCGCGCCAGCAGTCCGCTGGCGCACGTAGATTTACGTCTGCTTCTAGCAGGCGTAAATCGAGGGACAAAGGTAAGGGGGGGTTTAGATAGGGCCGGGGGGGGTGGGTTAGGTAGGGGAAGGGAGGGGAAGGTGAGGGGAGGGCGAAAGAAAATTCCCTCCGAGGCCGCTCCGATTTCGGAGCGGCCTCGGAGGGAACGGAGGCATAATAGGCTTGGCGCGCGCAGGCTGCCCAAAATCGGCAGCCTTGCGCGCGCCAATCCAGGATTTTATAAGATACGCGCGGCTATGCGCGTATCTTATAAAATCCAGCGTACTTTTGTTTGCGCCTGCTGAGCGAACAAAAGTACGCGATCGCGCTCTTTTTTAAAATCTACCCCTATGGAATCAGTGTGCACTTTTAGCAACAACTGAGGAAGGAAATTTTCAGTCAGGACCTGTTAAATGCCTTCGAAAATGGCCCTTCCTGTTAGTTCAATGGAATGGTGTCACATTCAATGTATTTGTTGACCTTTATTTTTCCAGAAATAAAATCCAGGACTGGCTTACCTGTTCTGTGTCCTGGAGTCAGGGAATGGGAGATGGGAGGGAGAGTTGCTCTGTTATACATAGAAGACTCAACATCTATCTATAATCATATTTAAAAATATACAAAGTTTCTTAATTATTCCGTCTGTTGCCATATGGCACTAAATTTGGACTTTCCCTGCATCCAGTAATTATAACTGTGAAGTTCAGTTAGCTACCTTAATCATAGTTTTTCCTTTTATCTTTAGAATTGTTGCATAGATTTCTTTCATGTTTTTTCATGCATTTTACCTGACGCACATTCCTGCAATAACAGCCAGACTTTTAAAGGCTATTCTAATACAGTAAGTTCCAACTCATTAAAGATAAATTAAATATATTATCTTTACATACTGTATGCTAACCACCATAAAAGGCTTTTACTTTAGTAAAGGCTGTTGCAGTGGACGTCATTAAATCCCTAACCAAGTCGGGAGAAATTTTCCAAGGGACTTCCACAGGTAAAGTAGGGCTTTACCCACTGAAATGACCCTTTAGAAAGTTGCGCGACTCTGAGATGCTTAAAGTTATTTATATATATACTGTATGTGTGTACTTTTACGTGCTTAAGGGAGAGGCTTTCCAAGGGGTGATGTCTGAGCTGGGTTGGGACTTCCGAGCATAGAGGATAAGTTTCAAAGAATGCCACGCGGCCGCATATAAATGCGTATATGCACCCGAAGAACTATGACAACATTTTATACCCGCGCGTATCACATATGCACCTATTATAAAATGTGCGCATGTCTACCTGGCATCATACCCACGTATGTGCGCTTATGCACGAACACATTTAAAACAAGTTTTTTAATGCATTGAATGCATGTACTTTTCCTACCAATTTCAAAAATATATGGGGCGGATTTTAAAAGGGTTACGTGCGCCGAGCCTGTTATGCATAGGCCCGGCAATGCGCTCAAGCCCTGGGACGCGCGTATGTCCCGGGGCTTTCTGAAAGGGGTGGGGTGGGGCCAGGGCGGGGGCAGGACCGAGGCCTCCAGCACAGCGGCCGTGCCGGGGGATTGCGCACCGGCAGCCGGCCAGCACGCAAGTTACGCCTGCCAGTGGTAGGCGTAAATATAACAAAATAAAGGTAGGGGGGATTTAGGTTGGGCTGGGAGGCGGGTAAGATAGGGGAAGGGAGGGAAAGGTGGGGAAAGGTGGGGGGGGTGCGGAAGAAAAGTTCCCTCCGAGGCCACTCCGATTTCAGAGTGGCCTCAAAGGGAACGGGGAAAGCCATCGGGGCTCCCCTAGGGCTCGGCGCGCACAAGGTTGTTCCCTTGTGTGCGCCGACCCCGAATTTTATAACATGCGCGTGGCTGCGCACGCATGTTATAAAATCAGGCGTACATTTGTGCACGCAAGGTAGCGCGCACAAATGTAGGCCGCACGTGCAGGTTTTAAAATCTTCCCCATGTACGTATATTTTACTGACAAAAGTAAAGTAGGACTTGATCGCGTAAATCCCAATTTATGTGCATAAGTTGGCATCTTTTAAAACATGCATGAATAATTGAAATGACCTGGTTTTTTTTTCAATTTCTCTACTAGTTTGCCCAGTCCTTGTCCAGGTCAAATCCCTTCTGGTTCTTCAACCTGAACTCCCCCCAGTTCAACAAGACCTCCCACCCAGCCCGTACAACACATTAAAGACGTTTGATATGAATTGCGCAAGATAACAGTTTTAAAATTATGTAAATTGACAAATGTACCTGCATAAGTCACTTTTAAAATAGCAACAAATGCACATAACTGTTGGCCCCGCCCAGGAACACCCCTAGACTGCCCTTTTTTATGCACGTATATGTGCCTGTGAAATCTAAATTATATGTGTACTTTCAATGCTTACAAAATAACAATTACTTAAGTGCAGGCTACTGACGCATTGAAAATGACATCCATGTGTTATGGACAGTTTTTACTGATTTCTTTACTATATCTTAAGGAGATATCAGTTACAATCCTTATATTGTGTGTCTCATGGGTGGATTTTTCTGTCTGTTCATGTGCCTTTCCATATTTGTTACAATAAAAAAATAACATCTTTTTGTTATGTATTTTAATATCCAAAAATCATGTATTTTTTTTACAATTGTGTACCCACTGAAAGGTAATTTTAAGTGTGGCGCATGTTCCCACTGTCAAAATGCCATCAAGGGTTCAACATGTCGAGTTTTTAGAACTACTACTGTACTTAGATCTAAGAGTCTCACGAATTGTTCATCCAAGTGGGTTATCAACAGTATATGCTAATCTGTCCTTATTCTCTGATTTATGTGGGCAGGACTAAAAATGAGGTAGTGTTAGTACTAAGAAGCCTAATGCCCCTTTGGTCTTCCGCAGTAGCAGTATGAATCATTCTTTTGATGATTATAGACGGTGCATCATTGATCAGGTTTTACCACCTTGGCAAGGTGGTAATAGGGAAGCAAAACTGAATTTAAAAAAAACAATTTTGTATATATATTCTTTTAATTCTATTCATCCTAAAAGACTCAGTTGTGATGTGGAATGATGCACTTTGATTTGATTATTTTGGACTGAGGTGATAGAAGGAGATTGTGCTATGACCAACAGTTATTTAACATGTGGATTCCTCTGATTGACTAATAAACGTTTTAGAGATAGTACTTTGTCCAATTGTATGTCAAAATATATGCCACTGATTAGCTGGTGAACATTTGAATAATGGTGACTTTTTATTGTAATGACACTATTCTGAAGAGATCCAGAGAAATAAATGCTAATGAGCCAGTGAAGTTTCCCCCGATAGAGGACTGTTTCTGAACACGGGCCATGTGGGATTTTATAAAAATTGAACTTCTATCAAGGTAATTGTCTGTTAGGTTTTTTTTGATACATTTTTGACAGTTTTTAAATGAAAAACAAAAAAACTTATTTAAAAAGAGGGTCCAATGATAAGAGTTAATAGCAACCTATTTCATATAGGAGGAAATGCATTTCTGTTTCTATTTCTCTGGTGTTGCACTGCATACAGAATCTAGCTTCTTTGGGTTTCCAGTTCAGTTTTTGTTTACATAATTCTGTTTCTAGTTTGTGGTCACTTACTCTGTATTTGGTGAAAGCCTGTCTGTGATCTGCATGTATGACCAAGGTGAGGTATTCTGATAGTATGCTGTTTCTGTATATTTATTTATTTTTATTTATTTGTTTTTATATACCGACATTCAATCTGAAATATCACATCGGTTTACAATGTAACTGAGGATATAAGAAGACATTGGCTTCTGATTTACAATGTAACATCTTATTATTTCTAACAATATAATTTAGGATGAAGCAAGGGGCAAAATAGTTTCTTACAGCTTAACATGGCATAACTTAGAATGGCATAGGAGAGCAACATTGCTTCTTACAGATTAATTTAGAAAATCTTAGGATAAAACAAGAGAGCAACATTGTTTCTTACAGTTTAACTTAGCATGACTTAGAAAAGAGCAAGAGAGCAACATTGTTGTTTGGTTTTTTTTTACTGTCTGACTTAGATTAAGTTTGAATAGAACAGGAGGCAGCAGTGGTGACAAAAAGGAAGCTTTAGGGGTGGTTATTACTTTGTAATTGTTCATTAATAGGGAGCCAGGGGGATCTAGGGGGTGCTAAGACTGGGTGAGCTTATACTGATGATAAAATTGTGTCAATAATGATCTGGACTAGGCAGAGCAAACTATGCTGCTGGAGTCATAGTTGAAGGGTGAAAGGAGAGGTGGATTACTGGAAGATCAACCAGAGGAGGGAAGCTCATCTTAGTGCAAGTGGTGGATGGGTCTTAGGTGGCTGGAGGAAAGGCTTTTAGAAAGAGCCATGTTTTGAGGTCTCTTTTGAAGGACTGAGTCGTGGGATCTAATCTTAGATGTGCAGGTAAGTTGTTCCAGAGGGAGGGTCCTGCCACAGAAAAAGCACGTTCTCGTATTGTGGTCAGGTGTGTCATTTTCGGTGAAGGTATTGGGAGTAGGCCGGTGTTAGTGGAACGGAGGTTCCTTTGGGGGGATGCGTTCATCCAGTTAAACTTGTCATTGTAGAGGACTTTGTGAATGAGAATTAGGGCTTTATATTGTATTCTGAACGGAATAGGTAGCCAGTGTAGGTTTTTGAGGATCGGTGAGAGGTGATCAGATCTTTTGCTGTTTATAAGTGATCTTGCTGCTGCGTTCTGTAATAACTGCAATGGTCTGAGGGAGGTGGATGGGAGGCCCAAAAGGAGTATAGGGATCCATAGCAGTTCAGCATGTTCTGTTTTCCAATGTGTACCTTCCAATAGGAGGTATATTGGTGTTTTAGGGCACATTTCAATGTTTACAATGTTGTCTATTCTATAAGTTAGTTTGCTGTGGCAGTTTTACCACATAGGTGCTAAGTGCTTTTTACAGTATTTTGTGTTGTTTCTCGTAGTATCTTTTTGTGGAGGGAGTTTGTGACACTGTTAGTGAGCTGACACCAGCATTCAGTATTCTTTTTTTCAACGGTGGGTAGTAAGGAGAATTTCACAATCTGAAATTCATGAAAAGTTAAATTTAAATGAGACATCCAGGGGATCTGTGTTGTGCAGGAGATGGACCCTTGGGCTGAGATGGGGTTGACGCTACCCACAGGGCAAGCCCTATGGGTCCCCACCATCGGCAGGCAGAGCTGGCTGACTGACGGAGGCCGGCTGGAGTTTCACCAATACCAGTCCTCATTCCCTGTAGGTTGAGCCCTTGGGTACTGGGGCCGGCTGGACTTAGGTGGGCCTCCATCTGAGATCTTCTCTGGGACTACAAGGAGGTCAGCCAGGGGCCAGCAGTGGTAGTAGGAATAGGTGGTACGATCTGGATGAGGTGGAGTCCCAGAGACCCGGGCGCCAATCAGTACAGGAGTCAGGCAGAGGGTGCCCAAGTAAGAACAGGCCGAATCCTGAATGGCCAAATCCAGAACAGAGACAAGAGGAGCATCGTAGAGCAGGCTTAAGTCAGGGCAGGTGGCAGGCAAGGAAGAGTAGCAGGACAAGCATAGGTCCATACCAGAAGTCAGCAGTAAGATGGTCAGGCAAGGCAAAGGTCAAACCAGGAGATGGGCAGAATCATAGTCAGGCGAAGCAGTGGTCAATACCAGGAGACAAGCAATAGTATGGTCAGATGAAATAGTGGTCAATGCCAGGAGACAAGCAGAAGCGCAGTCAGATGAAGCAGTGGTCAAAGCCGGGAGACAAGCAGTGGCGTGGTTAGATGAAGCAGTGGTCAATGCCAGAAAGTCAAGTCAGTAGGAACAAGAAAGGTAGACAAGGAACACAGGAGCAGGAACGGGTACCAGGAACAGGAACACAACGAATCAGGAACCAGGAACACAGAGGAGATACAGGAACAAGCAACTCAGGACACGACCAGCATGGAGACCTGTTGTCAAGGCAAGGAAGCACTGACTGGGCCCGGCCTTATATACCGGGACCCAGTGACGTTATCATCCGGGGCCGCGGGTGAGCTTCCCGCTGCAGCTCCTTTAAAAGTACAGCTGATACACGTGCGCTCGCCTAGGGAGGGGCGCAGCACAAGATGGCGGCGTCTCCCCGCGGAGCAGAGACATCTGCAGCGGACCTGGGAGTATGAGGAGCACATGGGGTCAGAGGTGGCGGCCATCAGCAGCAAGAGCAGCAGAACCAGACACTGGAGCAGGCAGACGGGGGTAAAGAGGGCCTGGCCATTGGCCTGCTGCGGCCGGCACATGCAACAATCTGTAGATGGCATCAATACAAAATGTCATTATTTATGTTTCCCCTAAGAAACCATTTCATGAAATTAGCGAGAGAATAAAATATCTCTGCTGTGTATTAGGACATCAGAACAATCCTTGAAATCATTAAATCAGTAAACCAAAGGGGTACAATCCTGGTCTTCAAAGGCTGCAAACAGTTCTAAGTTGTTTTTCCTTTCAGATCACGAAACTATGCATATAAATAGGCCTGAAAACCAAACCTGTTTGCAGCCCTCAGGGATCATGGCTCATATCATGCCTAATTTATAGATTTCATATAAATAAATGCTGCTTCAAAGCAGCTTAGGGTACATTATAGCATGTATACTTTCAGGCTGCTGTTGTTTACAGACCTCACCAGTTATTCTTTAAGTAAACAATATTAGTACAGCTACTAGGGATATGCATTTGTTTGAAACAAATGGCTAAAATATAACAAATGTGCCCACATTTTTTTCATTAGTGATTCCCCCCAAAATAAATGGAGGGGTCACATGAAATAGGGCTACTTA
The DNA here is from genome assembly GCF_901001135.1 of Rhinatrema bivittatum. Classification (NCBI taxonomy): domain Eukaryota; kingdom Metazoa; phylum Chordata; class Amphibia; order Gymnophiona; family Rhinatrematidae; genus Rhinatrema; species Rhinatrema bivittatum. Next base: position 241,477,981 of record NC_042615.1, read on the forward strand.
TATTTTATTTATTTTTATGGTTATTATTGTACATTGTTTTTGTCTTACATTTTTTGCCTGCTATGTTCTTGATTATGGATGTATAATATTGTACTCCACCATGAACAATAAAAGTAACGTGCAGAATACAAAATTTTAATAAATGAAAAAAAATGACTGAAACACACAGCATTCATCCCATTAATGTTTCCTATTCATTTCTAGGGCCCACTGAAGTCTATTGCTGTGTAGTGTGTACTGCTGAGAAAAAAATACTGGTAACTATAGCAACTAGCTATTGCATGTGTGACTTCACTACCTTGTCAGAGCCAAGACAGGACAAGATAGCAAGGAGACTAGCCAGAGGATAAATCACGGTGCAACATCATTTTAAATAGCATATAGCTACTATCTGGATCATATAACACTGATATCCTCCCACTGTAAAGTCTGTGCATGTCCAAGAAGCTCTGGATTTTGTCTCTAGCTCTTTGCAGAGAAGGATTTGTTACTAGAAGCTCTCATAGAGTTTTTAAAAAGCTTACAAACTTTGAGATGTTGTATTAGTAAAGAGCTGTTTCTGCTCCTCTCTGTGCAACACTAGTCTCTCACACACTGTACAAAAAGAGGCGGTGCACTGCTGTTTATTTTGATTTTTCTCTTTACTGGGGAAGAATCAAGGTGAGAGACTATGCAGATTGCAAGTGTGGCAGTGCTAGTGATTTTTTTAAATCTCTGTCTGGACTCTAGTGAGGTGAGTGGTGCACACTCAGAGATTGAAAAGAAGAGACTTACCAGATTGCAAATCTTTTTACTGATTTTTTTTTTGTGTAGAGTCAGTCACCACTACTGCAAATAGCACAGCACACACACAGGACCAAATTGTAAAACATACGCGCAGGTGTAGATTTGTGCATGCAACCCAGCGTGCACAAATCTACACCCAATTTTATAACATGTGCGCAGTGGAGCGCACATGTTATAAAATCTGGGGTTGGCGCGCGCAAGGGGGTGCACACTTGTACACCTTGCACGCGCTGAGCACTAGGGGACCCTGATGGCTTTCCCTATTCCCTCCACCACCCCCCACCATCCCCTCCCTTCCCCTAACTAACCCGCCCCCCAGCCCTACCTAAACCCCCATCCTGATGTTTAATCTTCAAGTTGCGCCTGCCTCCGGGCAGGTGTAGATTGCACATGCTGGCCAATGGCTGGCCCATGATCCCGGGCACCGCGGCAAATGGCTGCTGTGCCTGGAGGCTCTGGCTCTGCCCAGCCCACTCCCCACCCCCTTTTTCAAGCCCCAGGAAATACCCGCATCCCAGGGCTTGTGCGCATCGCTGAGTCTATGCAAAATAGGCTCAGCGCATGCAGGGGCTGGTTTTCAGGATTACGCGCATAACCCTTTGAAAATATGCCCCACAGTGTGTATGTACCTGTTTATGTGTGTGTGTGACACAGTTCTCCATACAATGAGTGGAAGTACAATTACAGTATCCATAAATTCATTTGCAATATCCAAACTCCCAATAGGCAGTGCACTTCAACAAATTCTATCATGTCAGTTAAAAAGAGAGGAGTGTTGGCAGCTTTGGCAGGGCAGCAATAAAATAGGCAGTCCTGCCCTAAATTGAAGAGGAAGTTGTTTAGGCTTGAGAATGGCAGGTGAGAAAGGCAGCTGAATGCAGAAAAAATTGACATTTGAAAAACTTGTGCCAACAGCACTTATTCCCCTCTCTCTTGTTTTGGAGCAAATGGAAAAGGTTGGAGAGACCAAGACTTGCATTAGCAAGGCATAGATAGCAGAAGTGCAATGCCCAAAACCAGGCAAAGATAGCAGAAGAACATGCTTCTCTTTGGTTCTTGCTTCTGAGGCAGTGAAGGCAGTATTTGCACCAACTTATTCAGAAGAAGAATCATATCTGTTAATTTTTTAATCAGAGGTTACTGAAGAGCTAGCAGCTGAAGAGAATTTGGAAAATGTAGTCCATAACATGTTAACCTCCAGTGAGGTGATGGGAGAGAGAGAAAATACTGGTGATATTGAGATCAACTCCCAGAAAGATCAGGTAGAGTGCGTGAGCAATGCCCCCTGGCATTTTTCCTTAGAGTCCATCCTCTAGCTCAACTGCAGTGTCAGCATCAGTCTCTAAGGATATAGAGAATGGATTGCAGAAAAAATCCCTGATCTGGAGGTACTTTAAATGGAGGGAGGACTGTGTTTTGTCCAGTGTATTCACTGCAGGAAGGATATCAGTTAAGGGAAGCAAGCGGGGCATCTCACAAAAGCTAATATGAGGAATCACCTGCAGAATCAGTACTCACTAGCACTGGCATCAGGGGAGGGTGACAGGACTAGCCTGGGGACTCCTTTTATCGCTCCAAGTAAAAGCTTGAAGAAAGAAGCTAAAAAAGGGAAGACATTTCCCCAAGCTGATCCCATGGCCTCTACCAGTTGCTAGGTGGTAGGCCACTAGTCCCCAGCCATGAATCTGAAGTGACAACCCATCATAGAGAACATGGATTGGTGTTTCATAGCACAATCCTGAGGTATGAATCAAGCAATATCTAAAATAGTAATGAGGAGCATTGGGGAAATTATTGCCCTAGATGATCAGCCCCTGAACATAGTGGAGAACATGGGTTTTAAGTGTCTGCTGCATATGTTAGTCACCATTTACAAAGTGTCTTACAGGACTACATTTATTAGGAAAGTGTAAAGCTGATCCTCACTTTGTATAACCAGTGCCATAGTTGTATGCAGGTGCAGCTACTTAAGGCAGAAGAGAGTAGCATACATTTCCTCAGCGATATCTGGATCTGCACAAATGCTATGCACAGTGTGGGGCTTAGCTGGGGCAGGGGCTAGAAGAAGCTCTAGCAGGGATGGAGCATCAGGGTGCAAGTGGACTTTGCTGCACACCCAGTTGATGCTTAGACCCATACCTCATGCAATATTCAGTCATATAAGAAAGATGCTAGAGGATTGGCAGCTAAACCGGAGAGGCAGGAGTGTTCAGGAGGATTTCTTTGTGACAGGCTGTGGAGAAAATAAGGTAAAGGCAATAGAAGTCTGGTGCTTTCAAAGTATCCATTGCTTTGTATACTTGGTGCACCTGACTGTGAGGGATGCCCTGGGGCTGGGGGCCCAATGACAATGGGATTCCATTTCTGAAGAGCCTGATAGAGAGGTGCAGGAAAATTGCAGGGCATTTCCATAGAAGTGTGAAGGTGGGGCAACTTATCCATCTGATTGAAGATACGGGCATCTACTGGAATTCCACCTATATGATGCTGCAAAGCATAGTGGAGCAGCAGACACCTCTTGATGATCTGTTTCTGGAAGCAGAGATAGATGCATTGCCCCCTGGGGCATCATGATTAGGTAGTGTTGAGGCAGCTGGTAGAAATTATGAAGCCCTTCAAGGATGCTACAGAGGATCTGAGTTCCAGAAATGCTACCCTGGGTGCGGTCATCCCTATAGTAAATATTCTGGAGGAACAGTTGGAGGACTTCCATGAGAAGAGGGAATGGAAGCAAAGGTGTTGCAGTTTCTGGAGACCTTGCAGCAGCAGGTGCAAGACAGACTGAAGCCTCTCACAGAAAACAATACATACCTGCTAGCCAATTCTTTGTGATCCATGGGTGAAAGGATGTGGCAGAGTGGAAAAGCAGGTCTTTCTGAAACTCAATCTGCCTTTGCTTGGATTTTCAGAATTTCCATGCGCGTGGAAAGATGACTGAAAGTTCCTTGAATGCCTTGCTGCAACCACTCTCCCTACCTGCCATGCCCCAGATATACCATCTTAGGTGTTGTGCAGTTGCTGCCCCATACCTACCTGCCATACTTCAGATGTACTTCCTTAGGGGTCTTGCTGTTATCTTTCTGCCTACTTGCCAAGCCCATTATTTACCATCTTAGGGGCTTGCTACCATTTTCCCTACCTGCCATGCCCTTTATATGCCATTTTCGGTGTCATATTGCTACATGCCTATCCTGCATGCCCTAGGTGTTCCACCTTAGGCGTTTCCCTCTACCCTACCTACCTGCTATGGCCAAGAACTTAGGTGTTTTGCTGCTTCTGCTCTGCCTACCTGCTAGGCCCTTTATGTACTACATTTGGCACCAAAATGTCCTTGCTGTTAGTTAATAGGCATGCCAGGTAAGCATATTAGCAGCATGACTGCCCAGGATGGTATACTGTATCAGAGGCATGGTAGGTAGGCATGCAGTAGCAAGATCCCCAAGGTGGTATATCTGGGGCATGGCAGGTTGGCAGAGTGGTAGCAGCAATGGCATGGCAGGTAGGTAAGTGGCAGTAAAGATCCCTAAGGTATATAAAGGGCATGACAGGTAGGCAGAGTAGCAATAAGACCCCTAAATAATGTTCCTTCCAAGGAGTGACTAGGTGTGTGCAGATTTTTTTTCGCGTGAGCAACAATTTGTTTAAACCAGCAATTTCTGAGCACCAGTATTAGCACTGCATTTCTGTATACAGCACAAAGAAACATTTGTGTGAGCGACCATGTAAACACCTGTGAATGATGCTCCTAAATTTATGAGCAATTGCTCATGTGCTCAGCTTGGAGGGAGCTATACCCCTAAAGTGGTATATAAGGGGCATGTGTGGTAGGCAGAGTGGTGGTACATCTGGAGCATGGCAGGTGGGCAGAGTAGTGGTAAGACTCCTTACCATGGCAGATAGGCACGTGGCAGCAAGACCCATTCACTGGCTGCTCAGGCGTAGGTATAACTTCATGCACATACATGCACTTGCTTACTGGGGCACCTACGAAATCTCGAAGCAGAGTTAGGCCCCTAAGTTTGCTTTGAAAATTCAGTCTAAAGTCTGCAGTTATAAAGTACCCATGGAATTTAGTCATGTGTGAGTTGCTGAAAACTACCCTCCTTGGGAGGAATTTTCAAAACTGTGCAGCTATTTACAAAGTCCTCGGGTACTTTCCCTTTGAAAATTGCCTAGGAGAAAAAGTACAGAGATTTGCACATGATTCTTCTGCAGACACAGTTTCACTGAAAGCCATCTTGAGTTTTCAAAAAGCAAAACCGCACGCGTTTTTACCTCCCCGACCTAACCATACCTCTGAGCCAGCAGATAAAACTTTGTGCTTTGCTGATCTTCAGGCATAGTTGCGTCCATGTCCATGGTGGGCAACTTTCAGGCAGCCCATTTTCCTGGGTAAATGGCTTTTGAAAATTGCCCTCTATGGGCTTGATTTTCAAAGCCACTTACATGCATAAAACCCTATTTTATGTGCATAAGTAGCACTTTGAGAATCAACCAGGAGCCAGTTCATGTAAAAGTATGTGTGTAGACTGGTTTTATATGTAGTTTTATATGGACTGGGAAGAGGCGTTCTGAAAGGTGGGGATATGACTTAGGTGCATACTTTAGTGTTTCTGAAAGTATGGGCCTGATTTTCAAAAGCATTTAAGTGCTTAAAACTGGGTTGTACAGATGTAAAAGCACTTTACCTGTGTAAGTAAGCTTTTGAAAATTGCTACAGGATATGTCATTGAATTGTCTTTTTGGCAACTTTTTATAATCTAAGTTTAAATTTGTGCACTAAAAGCCATTATAATGCAAATAAAATTAGGATTTCTTGTGCATGCTGTTTTGCCGTGTGCGTGCGTATCTTAGAGGGATTTGTTTTGATTCTGAGGACTAGTTTTGGACTAAGGGGATTTTTCCCACCTTTCCCAGCAGTTTGGATGCTGGAATTGCAACAGGGATAGCCTACCCTTCGAGGGAAAGGATTGTTGGATGTGGATGCTGGTGCAGGAGGAGAGGCAGGGATAAGGAGACCATCGCTTTTCTTACCCTGATTTTTCTCAGGTTGCTTTTGATCTTTACAATTCTTGCCTGGATTTTGATTTCTATAGTAAAGTAAATTTTTATTGAACACCAGTTTGAACTCAGAGAATCTTTCTTTCCTTTGGATCAATAACAGTAAGTAGACAGTGTGCTTGGTATTTTTGTTTATTTTTCTCTTTTGGCCATTCCTGAAGACACCCCCCCCCCCCCCACACACACACACACACTTTCACAGCAAAGAAGATCAGTGGTTTGCAACTGGATTGAGGCATCCACGGCCATATCCATGCCAAAGGCCCAGGAAGCTAAGCTTCCCCCTGCTGGACGAACCCTGGCAATGTAGCTCCCTGGCTGCAGCAACCACCCAAAGGGGGTCCCGCCACATTTGTAGTCAGCAAATATTTTTCTTCTGCAAATTTTTCTTATTCCTGAATATGGGTAACTTACGCCCAAAGTTGTAGCTATTGATCACTACTGCCCAAACCCATACCATGCAAAATTCCTTAACTGAGTCAGTGACTTCCGGGTTAAGGGAGTTAGTTACTTGGCTGGATCACCTAGGATGAAAAGACACCTTTTGTTGTTGCTAAAAATACTCACACTTTCACAATGTGCATACTTTGGGGGTCACTTTGAAAAGAAACTACAATCTTCAGGGATGTCAACTTTGCTGTTCGTACCTCTGTGTATGTAACCCCCCCCCCCCCCCCCCCAAACCTACCCCATCGCCAAACCCCACACCAAATTAAAAGTACCCCCTCTTACAGTGGTATAAATAAAGAGTGACATATTGATTACTATTTAGATTTGCTCTGAAGCAGTCCAAAAGTTATCTATGCCAGCTGGACAATGCTGAAATTTGATGCTTATCTGACCTGGATAACTGGCCCAGCACAGAATCATCCACCCCACCCTTATCTGGCTAACTTTTTAGCCAAATGTAAACTGGCTAAATCCAGGGCAGTCAATCTGGCAGGATTTCCAGACCTCTAAATTTGTCTTCTACCTCCTCTACTGATCTCTGGGTACAGTTCTCAGAGGTAGATGTCAAATCTATGAGGATAAGTAAGTTAGCTGAATAACACTTATCCAGCTAACTTACAAGGGATATACTGCAGCATAATTATCCAGCTAAGTGGCAACTGCTGAGAGAGAGAGAGAGAGAGATTGAGAGACCATAATGCCCTCATCCTAGGTAGGTATTTATATCTCTATAGGAGGCCCACCCAGTAACTCGCGGTGCGGTTTAGGTATTAGTGTAGGGGTTAGGGGGCGACTTTGACATTCAAAATGAGAATTACGAACAGAACAGTGCTCTCTTGTGAAGATTTGATGACCTTTGGAGTGAGGATTGAGATTTGGGCAATGTTCTCTCAACCTCAAATCACACCCCAAACTCCTCCCTTTTTTTCTGATTTGCATCGCACCATGCTATATGGTGCTTTCGCAGGCGTTAAAAGGCGTTTTCGCATGCGTTAAGGCGTTTTCGTGAGCGTTAAAACGCCTTATAGCAATTTGATAAATGACCCTGTTAGTTGGCTAATTGGTGCTGAATATCGGCCTTTCAGTCTTTATTCTGATCATGTCTGTCTTCTCCTGATTCCTTTATTCCTTCAAATTTCTATTTTTGTTCCATTTGTTTCTTCTTCTGTCTCCTCAACATTTTTCTTTCATTATACTTCTTTCTCTTCCCTCCAGCCCATCATTTCACTTCTTTCCATCACTGCTATATTTGCTGCCTTACTTATCCATCTCCTCTCTCTGTATCATATTCCTGTCCCTCCCTCCCCCCCCCCCCCCTTGCATTTTATTCTTTTCCCTTTGCATCAGTCTCTCCATAGCCCATCTCCCACTCATCCTCCCAAACCTCTGTTTATCTCCTTATCGTAGTCTTGTGTTAGTTTAGCACTAGAAAGGACATGACCTGAGGGATGGGCAAACCACTTTAGAAAACGTTTATGTTGAACAAACTATTGTGTGATCTATTATCTTCTTTTCTGATGATCAGCTTGCTTTATTCACAGATTTCTTAATGGTTTGCATCAATTAGAGACTCAAAAGTCCACATAATCCTTTGTAAGTAACTTCAAGGAACTCAATCCATTTTGTTTCAGAATAAAATCAGTGGGATATACATTGTAAATTCTTTTCTTGGCAGTAGCTTCTAAAATATATGAGAGACATTTAATAACATGTACCCGGACTAATGTTCTCAATTAGTTTCTTGAAGGTAGAAATGCACAAGCAAGTGGCAACAGACAAATGAGTCATCTTGGCAAAAAAAAAAAAAAAAAGTAACTTCTATACTCTAGCAATAAATTATTGCCAATAACATCCAACAGGTCTGCACACTTACATGAGAAATAAGGTCCAAGGCTAAATGCCAAATGCTTTTAACTGTGGTAGAAAGTGCAAATATTAAAATACATGCTCATTGCTTTTGTGAAATACAAACCCATAAAAGAGCAGGAATTAAATCTATGTGTGAATTTCCTGGATATTACTGACATAGGTACATATGATCATCTCTTAAACTAACATTTTTTTTATTTGTATTGTTATTAGTATCATTAGCACTTACAGAGCAGTGTAAGAGAGAGGTGGAAAATAGATTAAAAAATTAAATATACACAGCATATAAAGAACACAAAAGATACTTAAGTACAGATCTTGGCATGTCCCTATCCCTGAAGGGCTAACTGTCTGTATTCATAATTTAAAAGTCATTTTATAATATGCCAGGGAAAACTGGATGCCGGCATTAATCAGCCATTTCCAAGTTAGTGAGGTAAAAATAATTCTAGGCAGCAGGATCATATGTATCTAATGTTGATGCTCTCTCCATACATTAATAACCTTTATACAGAGCCAGACTATGGAATATTACTGCAAAGTGTGCCTTTGCTTGTAGTAAATATGACCTCCGACTTTCAGAGTTGACACAAAATTGGCATGTAACAGCCACTGCTGATTTATAAACAAAATTTGTGTTTGCAATTCATTGTGGGATCTACAGCAAGTCATATATCTGTTTATCTATAAATATTACCTAAACTCATGACAGTACTTTATTTATATCAGTTATTATTCAGTGTAAGAATGGAGTGTAATGCCAATGATCCTTTGAAATGTTTTAAAGGTTAGGGCATGGGATCATAACTATTACAATTAATGAATGAATTAATTTGTATTTATTGTCGGAACACTAGATTAAGGCTCAAATTTTGTTTTCAATTATGTCTTGGGTTGAGGAAAACACTAAGGAGCTTATGCCTTATAATTCATGCAAACAATTTTTTGGCATGCACTTACTAAAATATTTAGCCTACATGCTAAAATTATATTTAATGGGTGATGTAATACATTTTTTAACATGCCCACTAAAATATAACCTCAATAGGATGAGTACACATTTAACATGCAAGTTAACATAAAAGGTATGGAGACTAATACTGATAAAACTGTGGAATAGATAATTTATCTGGCTAAAACTAGCCGGATAAGATATCCGGGATATTCAGCGAGATACATATCCTACTGAATATTCCTGAATAAAGTTACCCAACTTTTAGCCAGATAACTTTAAAGCTAACTGGCCATCTTTTGAATATCACTGGTTAGGTTTAAAGTTATCTGGCTATATTCAAATGAATATAGCCAGTTTAGTGGTAATGGCGATTAAAAAAAAAAAAAAAAAAAAGGTTGTGTGAGGGCTTCCTCCCAGTCCCCCTTCCCCAACTCAATGTAAACACAAAGTGCCCTCCTGGGCCAAACTCTCCATCCATGTTCTAATATGTAAACCGCCTAGACGGATAGTTCCCTACCCACTGTGCGGTATATAAGAATTGTAAATAAATAAATAAGTGCTATTTAAAAATGAAAGCTTCATGGGTTGGTACTGGCCTCCAGCCCTCCCCTGCTCCCTCCCAGTAGAGCTTACTCTTAAATAACGACACTTCTCTCCCTCTCCCCCTCCATCTCAACCCTAATCCTCCCACCTTAGTCAACTCCAGTCTAGCGCTGGGATCCTGGGATGCTATGATCCCAGGCACTTCCAACCTTGCTCAGACAGCAGCTCGATAACCTTTGAATTATCCAGCTAAATCCTTTGAATATTGGCCTCATAGATGCAATTGGTGCATGGGCACTAAGTACTATATAACATGTGGGTGCTACACAAAAATAGCACATAACAAGCTAAATGGAACAGTCTCAGGTCTCTTTTCCTCATGAACTGTATATAAGTGAGCCTGACATGCGGGGCTGGTTGTCAGTGCTGAGATGAGGTGCAGGAGAGCAACTGGAGACCAAGAGAAGAAAAGGAAAAATCAGACGAAATGCACAACTCCTCCTACGTGGATAGAGGAGGAGGAAGAGGAAAGAACAGAGGGACTGGAACAGGAGACTGGACCAAGTACTGCAAGCAGGTGTCACCAGCCTTTCATATCAGTTTAGCATGCATACTAGGGACCCAATATACAGCAAGCACTACTTAGCTGGATAAGTAGTGACTTATCCAGCTAAGTGGCGCCACTGAAAATCAAATCCAGCCACGTTCAGCGGTCGCCTTATCTGGCTAAGTAGTTAGCCAGATATCTATTGGCCAGACAGTGAGTGGATCGGGGCAGCATTACTTATCCAGCCCACTTAGGACCAGATTCATTAAGGCTGTTCTCTCCCATTTTGTATCTATGAGAAAAACCTTTAGTGAATCAGATACTTAGCCAGGTAAGTAGCGATATTCGTACTTATCCAGTTAAGTTAATCAGACAAGTAAGAACATAAGAACATAAGAACATAAGAAAATGCCATACTGGGTCAGACCAAGGGTCCATCAAGCCCAGCATCCTGTTTCCAACAGTGGCCAATCCAGGCCATAAGAACCTGGCAAGTACCCAAAAACTAAGTCTATTCCATGTAACCATTGCTAATGGCAGTGGCTATTCTCTAAGTGAACTTAATAGCAGGTAATGGACTTCTCCTCCAAGAACTTATCCAATCCTTTTTTAAACACAGCTATACTAACTGCACGAACCACATTCTCTGGCAACAAATTCCAGAGTTTAATTGTGCGTTGAGTAAAAAAGAACTTTCTCCAATTAGTTTTAAATGTGCCCCATGCTAACTTCATGGAATGTCCCCTAGTCCTTCTACTATCCGAAAGAGTAAATAACCGATTCACATCTACCCGTTCTAGACCTCTCATGATTTTAAACACCTCTATCATATCCCCCCTCAGTCGTCTCTTCTCCAAGCTGAAAAGTCCTAACCTCTTTAGTCTTTCCTCATAGGGGAGTTGTTCCATTCCCCTTATCATTTTGGTAGCCCTTCTCTGTACCTTCTCCATCGCAATTATATCTTTTTTGAGATGCGGCGACCAGAATTGTACACAGTATTCCAGGTGCGGTCTCACCATGGAGCGATACAGAGGCATTATGACATTTTCCGTTTTATTCATCATTCCTTTTCTAATAATTCCCAACATTCTGTTTGCTTTTTTGACTGCCGCAGCACACTGAACCGACAATTTCAATGTGTTATCCACTATGACACCTAGATCTCTTTCTTGGGTTGTAGCACCTAATATGGAACCCAACATCGTGTAATTATAGCATGGGTTATTTTTCCCTATATGCATCACCTTGCACTTATCCACATTAAATTTCATCTGCCATTTGGATGCCCAATTTTCCAGTCTCACAAGGTCTTCCTGCAATTTATCACAATCTGCTTGTGATTTAACTACTCTGCACAATTTTGTGTCATCTGCAAATTTGATTATCTCACTCGTCGTATTTCTTTCCAGATCATTTATAAATATATTGAACAGTAAGGGTCCCAATACAGATCCCTGAGGCACTCCACTGTCCACTCCCTTCCACTGAGAAAATTGCCCAATTAATCCTACTCTCTGTTTCCTGTCTTTTAGCCAGTTTGCAATCCACGAAAGGACATCGCCACCTATCCCATGACTTTTTACTTTTCCTAGAAGCCTCTCATGAGGAACTTTGTCAAACGCCTTCTGAAAATCCAAGTATACTATATTTACCGGTTCACCTTTATCCACATGTTTATTAACTCCTTCAAAAAAGTGAAGCAGATTTGTGAGGCAAGACTTGCCCTGGGTAAAGCCATGCTGACTTTGTTCCATTAAACCATGTCTTTCTATATGTTCTGTGATTTTGATGTTTAGAACACTTTCCACTATTTTTCCTGGCACTGAAGTCAGGCTAACCAGTCTGTAGTTTCCCGGATCGCCCCTGGAGCCCTTTTTAAATATTGGGGTTACATTTGCTATCCTCCAGTCTTCAGGTACAATGGATGATTTTAATGATAAGTTACAAATTTTTACTAATAGGTCTGAAATTTCATTTTTTAGTTCCTTCAGAACTCTGGGGTGTATACCATCCGGTCCAGGTGATTTACTACTCTTCAGTATGTCAATCAGGCCTACCACATCTTCTAGGTTCACCGTGATTTGATTCAGTCCATCTGAATCGTTACCCATGAAAACCTTCTCCATTACGGGTACCTCCCCAACATCCTCTTCAGTAAACACCGAAGCAAAGAAATCATTTAATCTTTCCGCGATGGCCTTATCTTCTCTAAGTGCCCCTTTAACCCCTCGATCATCTAACGGTCCAACTGACTCCCTCACAGGCTTTCTGCTTCGGATATATTTAAAAAAGTTTTTACTGTGAGTTTTTGCCTCTACAGCCAACTTCTTTTCAAATTCTCTCTTAGCCTGTCTTATCAATGTCTTACATTTAACTTGCCAATGTTTATGCTTTATCCTATTTTCTTCTGTTGGATCCTTCTTCCAATTTTTGAATGAAGATCTTTGGCTAAAATAGCTTCTTTCACCTCCCCTTTTAACCATGCCGGTAATCGTTTTGCCTTCTTTCCACCTTTCTTAATGTGTGGAATACATCTGGACTGTGCTTCTAGAATGGTATTTTTTAACAATGACCACGCCTCTTGGACATTTTTTACTTTTGTAGCTGCTCCTTTCAGTTTTTTTCTAACAATTTTTCTCATTTTATCAAAGTTTCCCTTTTGAAAGTTTAGCACGAGCGCCTTGGATTTGCACACTGTTCCTTTTCCAGTCATTAAATCAAATTTGATCATATTATGATCACTATTGCCAAGTGGCCCCACCACCGTTACCTCTCTCACCAAGTCCTGTGCTCCACTGAGAATTAGATCTAAAATTGCTCCCTCTCTCGTCGGTTCCTGAACCAATTGCTCCATAAAGCTATCATTTATTCCATCCAGGAACGTTATCTCTCTAGCGTGACCCGATGATACATTTACCCAGTCTATATTGGGGTAATTGAAGTCTCCCATTATTACTGCACTACCAATTTGGTTAGCTTCCCTAATCTCTCTTAGCATTTCACTGTCCATCTCACCATCTTGACCAGGTGGACGGTAGTATACCCCTATCACTGTAGTCTTCCCTGATACACAAGGGATTTCTACCCATAAAGATTCAATTTTGTATTTAGTCTCATGCAGGATGTTTATCCTGTTGGACTCTTTGCCATCCCGGACATAAAGCGCCACACCTCCTCCCGAGTGCTCCTCTCTGTCATTGCGATATAATTTGTACCCCGGTATAGCACTGTCCCATTGGTTATCCTCTTTCCACCATGTCTCTGAGATGCCAATTAAGTCTATGTCATCATTTACTGCTATACATTCTAATTCTCCCAACTTACTTCTTAGACTTCTGGCATTAGCATACAAACATTTCAAAGTTTGTTTTTTGATTGTGTTTTTATTCTGCTTTTTAATTGATAGGGATAAGTTAGAATTTTTTAGCTCAGGTGAGTTTTTAGTTACAGGCACTTGGACTACTTTTCTAATTATTGGAACCTCACTGTCGGGATGCCCTAATTCTAATGCATCATTAGTATCCTTTAAAGATACATCTCTCCGAACCATGCGCTGCTGAGCGACTGTCGGCTTTCCCCTTTGTTCTAGTTTAAAAGCTGCTCTATCTCCTTTTTAAAGGTTAGCGCCAGCAGTCTGGTTCCACCCTGGTTAAGGTGGAGCCCATCCCTTCGGAAGAGACTCCCCCTTCCCCAAAAGGTTCCCCAGTTCCTAACAAAACTGAATCCCTCTTCCTTGCACCATCGTCTCATCCACGCATTGAGACTCCGGAGCTCTGCCTGCCTCTGGTGACCTGCGCGTGGAACAGGGAGCATTTCAGAGAATGCTACCCTGGAGGTTCTGGATTTAATCTTTCTACCTAAGAGCCTAAATTTGGCTTCCAGAACCTCCCTCCCACATTTTCCTATGTCGTTGGTGCCCACGTGTACCACGACAGCCGGCTCCTCCCCAGCACTGTCTAAAATCCTATCTAGGTGACGCGTGAGGTCCGCCACCTTCGCACCAGGTAGGCATGTTACCAGGCAATCCTCACGCCCACCCGCCACCCAGCTATCTACATTCCTAATAATCGAATCACCAACTATGACGGCCGACCTAACCCTTCCCTCCTGGGCAGTAGGCCTTGGGGAGATATCCTCAGTGCGAAAGGACCCGTCTTAGAGCAGGTCTAACTTACAGCTAGATTCACTAAACTTATATTTTATCGTGGGAGGGATCCAATATTGCGAGAGGGCAGTCCTGCAATATTTTTCCCCTCCTCAATAAAATATCACAGCAGTATCACCGTGTTCTTTTGTCTAACAGAAAAAGTCTGCAAGGCAAAAGAACGTGGAGAAACCTTCTATAGGTGCGAAGGTGGCTTCCAACGCATGGGGCCACCATTGCTTTAAAGGCTTATGGCCCAATAGAGCTCCCCCAACGAATAAAAATAAGTCACCGAGGGTTGACTAGACTCCCCCACCCACCCCAGGGCCGCCATTCAAGATGGCGCCACAAAAAAAAAATAGACAGAAAGTACTGCATAGTGATGTCCCATCCCCCTGCCCAAACCCCACCTCAATCTGGCAAACCCCCACCCCAGATCGCTTAGTTGCACTCCCCAGAGAGAAATCACGCACCCCAAAGAGTGATCCCTTTCAATATAAAGTGCAGGCCATTATGGCCCTCCTACCCCTCAACCCCAGTACTACCTGGTGACCTAGTGACTCCTCACCCAGATTCCGCTCTGCACCTCCCCTGATACCCCTAACCTGTAAAATAAGTATTGGTGGCCAGTTGATGGGCTCAGGGCACTCCATAGCCCCGGGCCCAGTAGGTTCCATTTTCCAAACCGGTGCCAACCAGGCCTTGCCCTTATCATGTGAAGGGACAACCTCCGGGCACCGGACCAAGGCCACATGGAAAATGGTCTCTTTTGTTCCCAGAGTTTTATTGCTTTATACAGTCCTTCCCGCCTTTAGGCTATACTCCTAACTGATTTTTAACTGTATATCTCAGGGATATATAACTCTAGTGCTTGAGGATCTAAAATAGATCTTTCCATCAGGGTGGCTAAACTATGCAAAGAAGCCTCGTTCTTGAATCAAATTAATGCAAATATATCTTTACTGATTCATTCAGTTACCCAACTCCCCTACCCCCATTTATTGTACAAAGGAAAAGAATAAATATTGTAAGCTCACCTGTGAAGTGAGACACAGCACTCCTAATACTTCCGCTTTCTCTCCAAATAACAGGCATTGTAGAGCATTGTTGTGGTTCTAAAAAAACAGACTCCTTACTGAAAAGATTCCAGCAATGAATTTTATAGCCCTTCTGGTGCAGGGTATGGGATATTATTGCAAGATTTTGGGCATTCGTGCCCCTCTTACTTATGCTATTGAAATTCTAAAAAGTACTTTGTTCTCTGCCACTCTTCCTTCTGCTGAAAGATATTTGATGAATATATTATTATCCATAGCATGTCAAAATGTTTTAGGAGGCTGGAAGTCATGTTCTTTGTTAAATGTTACATTTTGGAGGAATACTGTCTGTCAAAAAAGGCTGATGAATAAAAGATCAAATAATTAAAACTCGTATACAAGATTTTTTAAATGTCCCAAGCATCAATAAAATATTTCAGAACAGCAGGCACAGCAAATAACACCTGAAAAATAAAACTAAAAAGGGTTTTAAAAATTCACTCTCCATATCTGGGAGGCCTCATCTTCATTTCAGCTACTGTCAAATTGGAATCCTCCTGCACCTCCCATTTTCCCTCTCTCTCTCTCTCACACACACACACACACAAACCCCAGACAAGCTCCCATTTACACACATATACCCCAGGCAGGCTCACATTCACATCCACCCAAATCCCAGGTAGGCTCCCATCCACAAACACACACACCCTGCTCATCCCAGAAAGGCTCCCATGCATGAATGTGCGCACACACACACACCCACCTACCCCAGGCAGGCTCCCATTCACACACACACACACCCATCACAGGCAGCCTCCCATTCATTCCTCCTCCACTGCTGCTGCCAGCCTGTACCTTCTTTTTTGTGGAGAGCAGCCCTTCTGCAGCTCCCCTTCCTGTGCTGGCACCGAGGTAATTCAACACTTGT
The DNA here is from genome assembly GCF_901001135.1 of Rhinatrema bivittatum. Taxonomy (NCBI): domain Eukaryota; kingdom Metazoa; phylum Chordata; class Amphibia; order Gymnophiona; family Rhinatrematidae; genus Rhinatrema; species Rhinatrema bivittatum. The sequence continues at coordinate 241,494,301 of NC_042615.1, forward strand.
GGTGCTAGCACTTCCTGTATTCTCATCTCACGAGAATACAGGAAGGTGTAGCACCGTGAGTGTTCAATATCACGGGACCAGCACCGGAGGAGCAGCTGCAGAAGAGCTTCCTCTGCTGTGGCCTCCTCTTCTTCCGCCGCCGGTGGGACCGGGTCTACAGGTGGCACCACGGACCTCCTTCTTCCACCGTCGGTGGGATCAGGTCCACTGGCAGCAGCATGGATTTCTTCCTGCTCCCGACGCTGTCCCACCGGGTGTGCCGCCCTGTGCTATCGCAAGGTTTACACACCCGGTGGCGCTGGGCCTGGCCAGCAGAGAGTTTTCCAAACTCCACCCTCCACCCTGCCATGCCTTGTGGACCTTTATTTTCTATTTGGGATCAGTTTTGAAGCCCCATCCTTGAGAGTAGCTGCAGGTGAATGTTAATGAGCCAGGTTGGGACTGTCATGCTCTGCCCCGCTCTCAGGTCTGTACAGAAGCCATGAGGAGACAGGGCCACCATGGGGCCTGACAGCAAAGTAGTCGCAGACTTAGTCTCATGCTGGTTCATTAATAGTCATCTACTGTTCTTCCCCTCCAAGAGTTTGGGCCTTGGGATCAGTTCCAACTGGAAAAAAAATATTGGAGCAGGGATATTAATTATAGTAGTGCTGCTGGCTGGCAGATAGGAGGGTGAAAGAGGGATGGATTTGTAATTTTATTTTAATAATAACTTTTGACAGGCTGGATGGGGGAGAGAAAGACAAGACAGAGGGATTTTTTTTTTTCCAGTGATCAACTGTTGGCTCACTAGGAGCCAATATTGCCCTCTTTTTGAGGGCAATATTGATGTCTAGCTAGGAGACGGAAGGGGAAGAGAGACAAGATAGTTTTTGTAATTATCACCTTAGGACATTTTCCAAACAAACACCAAAAATACTTGACTCCAGAAACGCAAGAAAATAAAGATTTAAGGAATAACAATCACAAGCAATATTAACGTACTTAGACCTAAATATTACGCTATATACATCCGGGAAAATAGCACCTCGTTGACACATACAAATCTTATTTTTACTGCAGAAAAATCTTTTAAGTGGCCATTCCCTATCCGACTCCAAGACAAAAACTTCCAAAACAGTAGCTCTAGAATCTATGAGGTAGATTTTAAAAGCCACGTGCTCGCATCCTTGCGCCGATTATATTACATGCGCGTATCACCACACGTATGTTATAAAATACGATACCCGCGTGCACATGCGTGTCCGATTTTATATCGGCGCACGCCTGTCCGGGTGGGTCTTGACTCATGCGTGTGAGGGGGGATGATTTAAAAAAAATGCACAGCAATGCGAACTGCCTTTCCCCAGATCCCTAACCCCTTACCTACTCTGCCTCCCTTTTCCCCTAGCCCCCCCCCCCCAACCCCTAAAACCCTTCTTCCTACCTTTTTTTTATTTTGGAACTTACTTCGTCTCACGGGAAGAAGTAAGTTCCGTGCGCCGGCTGGCTGCTGACACGCGCTTCCCCAGGACAGGGCCTAACGGCCGCTGTCCTGGCCGGCCCCCTCCTTGCCCCAGTCCCCGCCCCTTTTGCTGAGCCCAGCACTTCCGCGCATACGAGAGATACATGCATGGCTGGGCTGTTTTTAAAATGCAGCCACATTCATATCCCCCGGGTTTTTGTGCATGCCGGGCTTTTAAAATTTGGCCTTATATTGGAATCTTGCAGGAAACTTGTCAGTTCCAATTCACCCAGCCATACCACTTTCCTCATCACATTCCCCACTGAGGGCTCCAAACCCTAAATAGGAAGATAGTATGCCTTAGATGTGGGAGGGAAAGATTCAGCTGGAACCTGTAACACCTCCAGATAAAATTTCTTAAGCAATCTAATAGGGCAATTATTGGAGATCTGGGAAAATCAATAAATCATAACTTGAATCGTCTCATATAATTTATATAATTCTCCATTCTACAATGTGAGCGTTCTTTATCCTTAATTTATGAAGCTCTGTAATCTGCCCCCATCAACTCCTGAATCTTCAAATCACACTCAATATGGGGGTAATTTTCAAAAGGATTTACACATGTAAAGTGCACTCATGCAGGTAAATCCTATGGTCAATTTAATGGCTATATTGTAGCAATTTTCAAAGGCCCACTTAGATGGGTAAAGTGCATTTACACATCTAAAACCCATTTTTAAGTGTGTAAATGCTTTTGAAAATGAGGCCCTATGCTTTTGAGAATGAAAAGTAATGGTAATAGAAAGATCATTTATAGAGGATAACAAGTTATCAATTCTCATAGGCAGAGAACTTTCAAGTTCTACTATTGCCATCCATGAAGTTTCAAGTGTAATTAATGACAGGAGGAACCTCAACAGTATCCTTGATAGAGCCATCAGGGGTATGTTTTCAACATCCAAAAACTATCTCATCTGGACCAATATCTTGTCAGTCAGCCAGTGTTATTAACTCCTGGTTGAGATACACTACAAGCAGCAGGACTCAAGGAAACCTGAGTTTCACTAGTGATGGAGGAAACCCCGTCTAGCCCTTCTTGTCCTGCAGCTTGAGTCACCAAAGTCATAAAAGATTCTATAGTGGGTTGAGAGGCCAAGGGTGAAAAAACAATTCCAGGTGGGAGGGTCCGAACCGTACCCTTCCTCTTTTTTTCCACAACAGAACTCCTTTATTACCAAACCAAAGGAAAAATTGCTACTCGCAGCGAGATTGTACCCAGGGGTGTGTCCCTTTGGCGCACAGCTTCGGCTGCATGCCAGTGGCTTGCCATTGCAAAAGCGCCACAGTTTAAGGAGAGAGATGGCCCTGGCACAATTGATGATCTCAAATGCCATGTTGGAGCTGATTGGCTGCTGCTCATGTCTCTCAGCTGTGGCAGTAGGAACTCTCCAGCTTCTCAGGATCTCCCCGGTTCCACTAGTGCAGAGCATCACACTTTAAAGACAGAGATGGTCTCCGCACAGCTGAGCAAAATGGCGCCGACATAGTGAGGGCAAAGGTAGCGCCGGCGCCATTTTGAATATTGGCAATACGGCCCAAGTGCAGAAGGTCGCTCCCGGAACCCCGCCGGACTTTTGGCAAGTCTTGTGGGGGTCAGGAGGCCCCCCCAAGCTGGCCAAAAGTCCCTGGGGGTCCAGCGAGGGTCCGGGAGCGATCTCCTGCACTCGTGACGTCAGGTCACAGGAACCAAAATTACGCCGGCGCTACCTTTGCCCTGTCATATGATAAGGGCAAAGGGCCACCAGCGCCATTTCTCTTAACGCAGCCGTGGCCAGAGAGTGGGAGATCGCGCCGGGACCCCCCCCCCCCCCCCCCCACTGGACCCCAGGTAATTTAAAACATTTTGGGGGGGTTCAGGAGGGTGGAGGATTTATTTTAAAGAGTCGGGGTGGGTTTTAGGGTTGTTTTGGTGTGCCGGTTTTCCCACCCTCCCCCCTCCCCCCAATAAAACAATTTTTTAACCTAAAAAACTAAGATGATCAGATTCCCCCCCCCCCCCTCAGCCAAAATCGATCGTTAAGACAATCGATCACACGATTCACATCCCTAATTGTGATAAACTACAGAAGGACCTTGTGAGACTGGAAGATTGGTCGTCCAAATGGCAGATGAAATTTAATGTAACAAGTGCAAGATAATGCATAAAGGGAAAAATAACCCTTGCTGTGGTTACACAATGTTAGGTTCCATATTAGGAGTTACTACTCAGGAAAAAGATCTAGGCGACATAGTGGATAATACATTGAAAACGTTGGCTCAGTGTGCTGTGATGATCAAAAAAGCGAACGGAATGTTAGGAATTATTAGGAAGGTAATGGCGAATAAAATGGTGGCTGTTATAATGCTTCTGTATCACTACATGGTGACACCGCACCTTGATTACTGTGAGCAGTTCTAATCGCCGCATCTCAAGAAAGATATAGTTGTACTGGAGAAAGTACAGAGAAGGGTGAACAAAATGATAAAGGGGATGGAACGGCTCCCCTATGAGGAAAGACTAAAGAGGTTAGGGCTGTTCAGCTTGGAGAAGAGACGGCTGAGAGGGGATAAGATAGAGGTCTACAAAATCATGAAAGGACTTGAACTGGTAAATGTGAATCGGTTATTTACAAGGGCTAGGGGGCACTCCATGAAGTTAGAAAGTAGCTCATTTAAAACAAATCAAAGAAAATTCTTTTTCACTCAATGCATAATTAAGCTCTGGAATTCACTGCCAGAAGATGTGGTTATGGCAGTTAATGGAGATGGGTTTATAAAAGGTTTGAATAAGTTCCTAGAGCAGAAGTCCATAACCTGCTATTATCCAATAAGGGTTAGTAGTTTGGGATCTATTCATTCACGGGCGGATTTTAAATGCCCTGCCCGCGTAAATCCGGCCGGATTTACGCGAGCAGGGCCCTCGCGCGCCGGTGGCCTATTTTGCATAGGCCACCGGCGCGCGCAGAGCCCCGGGATGCGTGTAAGTCCCGGGGCTTTTAAAAAGGGGTGTGTCGGGGGCGTCACCAAATGACGCGGCATTTCAGGGCGGGCCCGGGGGTGTTCCAGGGGTGTGGTCGCGCCCTCCGGAACAGCCCCCGGGTCGGATCTTGGCGCGCCAGCAACCTGCTGGCGCGCGTGGATTTACATCTGCCTCCAGTAGGCGAAAATCCATGGATAAAGGTGGGGGGGGGGGTTAGGTAGGGGAAGGGAGGGGAAGGTGAGGGGAGGGCGAAAGAAAGTTCCCTCCGAGGCCGCTCCGATTTCGGAGCGGCCTCGGAGGGAACGGAGGCAGGCTGCGCAGCTCGGCACGCGCAGGCTGCCCAAAATCGGCAGCCTTGCGCGCGCCGATCCCGGATTTTATAAGATACGCGCGGCTACGCGCGTATCTTATAAAATCCAGCGTACTTTCATTTGCGCCTGGTGCGCGAACAAAAGTACGCGATCGCGCTATTTTTTAAAATTTACCCCTTATTGTTTGGGTACTTGCCAAGTACTTACTACTTTGTCTGCCACTGTTGGACACAGGATACTGGGCTTGATGGACCCTTGGTCTGACCCAGTATGGCATATTTTGTGTTCTTATGTTCTAATGTTTATTTTGTTTTTTTAAACTTTTTAATCTAAATAAATATTAAACAAAATAAAATTTGTGAAGAAAAATATCCCTCAAAAGTGAAACAAAGAACAAAACAAAATTTCTACTTCTGTACACCCCTACTTTTGTGCAAGAAAACAGCATTCAGACTTTATTAGTGTGAGAAAGGGGTGTTGCCCAAGTCAGGCAAATCGGGTGGAATGGGCATTTAATGTTGAAATCCCTACTTGTTCTTTACCCCACATACTTTGCACTTTTCCTATGAAATTATCTTCCAGGCCTCTCCTTGTAGTACTTTGTCATGCTAATAAAGTTTCCTGAATCTGAGAGAGAGAGAGAGAGAGAGAGATAGAGACAAAGAGACAGAAAATACCGAGGTTCATGTTCAGCTGCTATCCGGCCAGCAAAATTAACTGGATAAACTTTAGGCCTGCCTAACTACATGATCAGAATTAGCCAGATAACTTACCTAGGTAACAGCTCCACTTCAAAACATTCTCTGGCACATCTCCAAATTATCTGCTTAAATTTTATCTGGCTAACTACTTAACCCGATAACATAGAGGCTGTCAGCAAGTGGGGAATTTGAAATCCCACCGTTGGTCCATCTATGTCCAAACATAGGCCTGGATGCATTAAACCGCCATGTTTTTTTTTGCAGGAGGGCTCAGACTATCGCAGGGGAGGGGTATTGCCACGATAGTGGGGCTCCCTCCCCTGAAAAAGCATCATGGTTTTATAGCGTATTCTTTTGTCTCACGGCCAAACAACATGGGACTAAAGAATGTGGCTTGTGGTGCTTTAGGTGCGATGGTGGCCCCAATCCAAAGGGACCACCATTGCCCTTAAAGGGCTGCTGCCAAAAAGAAATTGGCGTAACAAAATGAAAAAGTTGAGCTGGAGTCAGGGCTTTGAATAACGGTGTCATCGGCAAATTTGATCACCTCACTCATTGTTCCCATTTCCAGGTTGTATATAAATATATTAAAAAAGCAGTGGTCCCAGAACAGATCTCTGGGGCACTCCACTATTCACCTTTCTCCAATGGAAAATTTACCATTTAGTCCTACTCTCTGTTTTCTATTTTTTTAACCAGTTCACAATCCACAATAGCACACTGCACCCTATCCCTTGACTTTTTAATTTCCTAAGAAGTCTCTCATGAGGGACTTTGTCAAATGCTTTCTGGAAATCCAGATACACTACATCTACTGGTTCACCTTTATCCACGTTTATTTATGCCCTCAAAAAAATGTGGCAGATTGGTGAGGCAAGACTTCCCTTGGCTAAATCTATGTTGACTTTGGCCCATTAAACTATGCTTATCTCTTTGTGTAGCAATTTTGTTCTGTATGATAGTTTTTACCATTTTGCCTGGCACAGGTGTCAGACTCACTGGTTTGTAGTTTCGTGTATCACCCCTTGACCCGATTTTAAAAATTGGCGTTAAATTGGCAATCCTCCAGTCTTCAAGCACCATAAACGATTTTAATCATAATTTAAAAATTACTAACAGCAGGTCTTCAATTTCATTTTTCAGTTCTTTAGCACTCTGGGATGTATACCATCTGGTCCAGGAGATTTGCTAATTTTTAGTTTGTCATTTTGCCCTATTACATCTTCCAGGTACACTGAGATTTGTTTCTGTTCTCATCACCTTTAAATATCATTTCTGACATGGGTATCTCTCTTACATCTTCCTCAGTGAAGACCAAAGCAAAGAATTCATTTAGTCTCTCTGCTATGGCCTTGTCTTCCCTAAGTACCCCTTTTACCCCTTGATCATTTAATGTTCTAATTGACTCCCTCACAGACGTTTTACTTCAAATGTACCTGAAAAGGTTTTTATGAGTTTTGCTTCCACGGCAAGCTTCTTTTCAGATTCTCTTTTTGCCTTCCTTATAAATGCTTTGCATCTAACTTGCTACTGCTTAAGATGAGTCCTGTTTTCTTTATTTGGATCCCTTTTTCATTTGATTAAAAGATATTCTTTTAGCTGTTATATGCTCTCTCTCTCCTCACCTTTTAGCCATGTTGGTAGTTGTTTAGCTTTCCTTCCATCTTTTCTAATGCGTGGAATACATCTGATGTGGACTTCCAAGATGGTATTTTTAAACAATGTCCATGCCTGATGAAAACTCTTAACTTCTGCAGCTGCTCCTTTAAGATTTTTCCTAACCATTTCCCTCATGTATTATAGTCACCCTTCTGAAAGTTAAATGCTGTCACAGTAGATTTCTTTAGTGCTCTCCTTACAGTTACGTCAAATTTGATCATGTTGTGATCACTGTTGCCAAGTGGCTCCAACACTGTTACCTCTTGCACCAAATCTTGTGTTCTACTAAGGACTAGGTCTAAAATATTTTCCCCTCTTGTTGGTTCTTGTACCAGCTGCTCCATGCAGCAGTCATTTATTACATCTAGGAACTTTACTTCTCTAGCATATCCTGATGTGACTTTCATCCAGTCAATCCTGGAGTTATTGAAATCACCCATTATTACTGTTCTGCTGATTTTGTTAGAGTCCATAATTTTTTTTAGCATTTCAATATCTGTTTGTTAATTCTGACCTGGTGGATGGTAATACAGCCCCACTGCTATTTTATTCCTCTTTTCACCTGGAATTTCTATCCATAAAGATTCAATATTGCATTTTGTTTTCTGCAGAACTTTTATTCTGTTTGACTCAATGCCATTTTTAATATATAATGCCACCCCTCCACCAATTTGATCATTCCTATCATTTTGATAAAATTTGTACCCTGATATCACAGTGTCCCATTGGTTATCCTCCTTCCACCAGGTCTCTGAAGTACCAATTATATCTACCTCTTCATCTAGTGCAATACACTTTAACTCTCCCATCTTAATTTTTAGATTTCTAGCATTTCTGTACAGACATTTCAAAGTATGGTACATGGTCCACTATAGCATTTATTTATTGCAACCTCTCTACTGGGATGTCTTAAATTCTCTGTTCTCTTAGTATCCTCCAAAGACACATTATTCCGAACTATGTGCATCTGAGCACTGTCAGCTTTCCCCCATCATTTAGTTTAAAAGCTGCTATATTTCCTTTTTAAAGGTTATTTTATTTTATTTATTATTTTTTATTTAGGTTAGTGCCAGCAGCCTGATTGCACTCTGGTTAATGTAGAGCTCATCCCCCCCCCCCCCCCTTTCCCCAAAATGCTGCCCATTTCCTAAGAAAACCTAAAACCCTCTTCCCTCCACCATCGTCTCATACACGCATTGAGACTCTGGAACTATGCTTGTCTCTGGGGTCCAACAACCTGCACATTGGAGTTGGATTAAGTAGCCATAAGAGGCTTCTTTATATAGCCCAGTATTGGCACTTTATGAGGTTTCCCCAGTTCAAAATACATACTTTCATTTTCGAGCTAGACTTTTTCATAATTTAGTATTTATCATAGTGTCTGGCACCATCTGGATTTATTATTTTGAGTATTGTCTCTGGGGTCCTGCATGTGGTACGGGGAGCATTCCTGAGAATGCTACCCTGGAGGTTCTGGATATCAACTTTCTACCTAAAATCCTAAATTTGGCTTCCAGAACCTCCCTCCTACACTTTCCTATATCATTGGTACCCACATGTACCAAGACAGCTGGTTCCTCCTTAGCAGTATCTAAAATTCTATCTATGTGATGCATTAGTTCCATCACCTTCGCACCAGGCAGGCAAGCTACCAAGCGATCCTCACATTCACCAGCCAGTCAGCTATCCACCTTCCTAATAATCAAATCACCAGTTACAAAGGCCATCCTAACCCTTCCCTCCTGGGTACGTGCTCCTGGAGACATATCCTCGCTGCGAGAGGATACTACATCACCTTTAGCACAGGTCCTAGCTACAGGATTGCTTTCAGCCTCAGCAAGATGGTTTTCTCCTTCCAGGTGACTTTTCTTCGCCAAGGCAGTGTAACAGAATGCGCTCATTCTAGAAATATAGATCTACATGTTAAGACACTGTTTAATAGTACAATAAGCTCAACGTTATCACCATCCAGACCATGTGGCTGTCAAATTGTTCAATATCATCCAAATCAACTCGTTAAAAGGATGATTAGTTTTGCTTCCTATTTTATACATCTCTGCTTATATAACATTGGTGAGTTATCAAATATTTGGCTTGACACCATACATACTTAAAGATATATGTCTATTGCATAGCCAGATGCAGCAGTTGTTGGTTTTCATTAATCACTTGCTTAAATGTGTAAAGGTAAAAACACTTTGCTCTTGTATTGCTGCTGTTTTCTGCTAGTAAATGTATCTGTTTTTCTTGTAAATGTTATTTCTTGTGAGAGATGCCAGGTTCAAAATATTTATCCATAATAGATACATCTGTGGCAGGGGGGGCACAGACAATGTATTTTTTTTTTTTTTGTTATCATGCTAATAAACCTGCATCCTGCTTCAGAGACCATCTTAAGTGCTGGAAGGTTATGACAGCTTTCATACTGATTCAGTCCTCAGCTGCAGAAATTGCCAATAAGGATACCCACTTGACAACGATGTTGGTCTTAGTGATGTGGGCACTTATCCACTGGGAACTGGACTGAGATCAGCAACTAACTAGGCCACCAAATGGCTATCAAATCATTACTTAGAATTTTATAACACGCCCCCCCCCCCCCCAAAAAAAAAATAAAAATAAAAACCAAACAAACCAAAACTCTAAAGATTAGTTCATCTGAAATGTTTGGTATAAAGCAGAAAAAAGGAATACCTAGTTGAAAAAAAAAAAGAGCAAAAAGAGTAAACAGTTTTGAGGATCTGAAATCATTAGGTATAAGACCATTTACATGAGTACAATTACAGCCAATACAACAACAATCATTGTAAGAATGTTGTTGGCAATACATTGTAAGTGCAAGCTAACAAGATACATTAATGAAGAAGTTTTTACAATTAGACAAGACCTTAGAAAAGTTACAAGCCATGATTGTTGTTTTTATCCTTCTCTTATAAAACTCATCAAAGAAAAATGATGTAACGATAGAACAGTGCAGGTAACACGTTAATTATTATTTGAAATTCCTGCCAGCGTGCTGCAACTGGCCCCCTTTAAAAAATGTACAAGTGCCGTTGACAAGCTGACTTGCTGATGGCATGGATTTAAAAGCTCTTAATGTGAGAGTAAATTATATACTGATCATTGCCTAGAGTTTGGTGCCATGCCAACGCAGCCTAAACCTCCCAGTGAGTCATAAAAATCACAGGCCAGACCCCTCAGGCAGTTGGATTAATATTGGATCAAGATGAATGCGCCATAAGGTTATTTGAACGCTACAATGCTGGTATTGACTGTTATACACCTGTTATATCAATGTGGATTACATCTGTTATAAACCAGATGTTTGATGTTGTAGGCTGTGCTAACCACATGAGCCATAATCATTGCTTGTAGCAATATGGCAGCCTGGACATGTCTGAATGATGCTAATTTTCTTGTTGTGTGGGGTGGCCTAACAATAGGAAGGTTTGTTCAGTATTAGGCCTTGCATAACAGAGAAAAATGAGTCTAATCATGACAAAGGCAGTTAGAATTCAAGGAAGCAAAACATAAACCTCCTCTTTTGTGGACGCAAATGTAAACTGGAATTTTTGAAGTTTGGTTCTGAAGCTCAGAGCCATTATTTTGACTGCAAGAAAAATGATTATAAACCACATGAGTACTCAGGGCTCAATTTAGCAAAGGTTTTTCTTATGGGCACACTATGGGAAAACTCTTTTGATACATTAGGCTATAAATATGGTATGTGTTGCCTTCTCACAAGTTAGGAAATACCTGTTCTTGTCTGCTTATAAAACTACATCGGCTCAATTTAATTCTTAATTGAACTTAAGCTTTTAAATATTAGCACACTCCAGTTTAACAAGACCTCAGAGTTCTACTTACACATATTCATGACATTTCAATTATGGTTTCTTTCATTAAAGTACATAATTAATTTTGTTTTTCAGGGTTTTTCTTTTTAAACTGGGAGTCATTATGTCTACTACATAATGCAATAATTATACTGTGGGCTTAGATCTGATTATATCACATGAATGTGTCAGAACTGAAGGACAGACAGATTATCTGTCCACAAATTTTCAGTGTAATTATACAGATCACATTATTTTCATTTTTAAACTTTAGCACTTTCAGAAAATGTTGCTTTTTTGTTCTGCATGTAAATTTGTAATATTTCAGATGCACTGCTTGATAAAATTTCTTGCCTAGTTATCCGTGGAGTTTGCACCAATTATCAAGCAAAAGACAGTACAGACTTTTGGTTTGATTAAAAATATCTGCAGAGATTGCACCTGCTTTCATTGTGGAAAACTTTTCCATTGGAAACTATAAGGTGAATTTTCAAAAGTTGCATGCAGAAAAAATAGCAATTATGCATGTAAAATAGCATATACACGAGTATATGCTATTTTAGAAACCTCAGCATACACGTGTAAATCAGGATCCATGAGTAACTTTATGGTGTAAACAAGCTGAGGGCCTGGTTGTTCTGAGAAGAGGCCAACATTTATGTGAGCAAGTTTATTTATTTATTTATTTTAATATTTGGATATTGCCAATCAAAATTTCATAGTGGTTGCTATTTTATAAGTAAATTATACATGTAAATGTGGCACCTTACTTGCATATATTTATTGCTGCTCAATATCTGGAGTAAGTGATCATTAACATCATAAAAGTGAAAAAAAAAAGACAAGGTAAAGGGTCTGGGTAAAATAGGGATCTCAGGCTGATGAGCCAGGAGGGTCTTCCTGAGCTGAAGATGGACTGGACAAACTAGTAGACTAATTGGTATAACTGGTTAGTTCATTGCTCTATGCGAGTTAGAAAATCTCCCAACTTATACATGGAAAAGCCAACTTACAGTGGGTAAATATGTCTATATAACATGTGTAAAATCTCCTTGCATATCTCTTTAAAATTTGAAGTGAAAATGCATGGGTATATCATTTATGCACACTTATCTGGCTAAAATCTGACTTATCCAGATAAGCAGTGCCTTTGCCACAAATTCAAACTTATCCAGATAAGTAACAGCACATATCTGGATAAACAGTAGCAAGTACTACTTAGCCGGATAAGTCTGAAAAGCACTACTTATCTAGCTAACTTTAATACTACTTCGAGTATATTCAGTGGCATTGCTGTGCCGCTGAGTATCTCATGTAAGTTAGCCGGATATATTTTAATATTAGCCCTATAAATCTCTGAAAATTGACCTCCAGAAAACTAAAAGGAATAGTTACGAAGGTTAAAGTCTGCATGAGGCATGGAGGCTATATAAAAATATCGTTTTGGAAGCCAGATATAATGCATTTCACAATTTAAGAAAGGCCAAAAGAAAACCAAACATGGCTAAATAGTGTTCTGAAAGAGGCTATTAAAGACAAAAAATGGAAAGCAGGGCTTAATGAGCAAAATGGGAAGGCACATACGCACTGCCAAACTGAATGGAAAACACTAATAAAGTAGACCAAGAGAGAATTTGAGGAAAGATTTGCCAGAAAAGAAGAAAACTACTAATAAAACCTTTTTCAAGTACATTAGAAACAAAAAGCCTTCCAGGGAGTCAGTTGGGCCATTGGATGACCAAGGTTTATAAGGAGCACTTAGGGAAGATAAGACCATAGCAGAAAAATTACACTTATTCTTTTCTTTCAGTCTTTTCAGAGGAGGAGGATGGGAAGATATCCATTCCTGAACTGTTTTTACTAGGTGATAGCTGAGAGGAACTGAATCAAATCAGGGTGAACCTGAAAGTCGTAGTGCTAGAGCAAACTGACAAATTAAATAGTAGAAAATCACTGAGACCTGATTATGTTCACCCCAGAGTCCTAGAGGAACTCAAATATGAAACTGCAGACTTATTAGTGGTCATCTGTAATTTATTATTCAAAGCTATCTCTATATCTGAAAACTGGAGGGTAGCAATGTAACACCAATTTTCAAAATGGGCTCCAGCGGTGACCTAAGTAACTACAGCCTAGTGAGCCTGACATCTGTGCCTAGTAAAATGGTAGAAGCTTTAATTAAAAACAAAATTACTGATCACATGGATAAACAAGGCTAAATGGTAAAGAGCCAGCATGGATTTAGGGAAGGAAAATCATAATTACCTATTATAATTCTTTGAAGATATAAACAAGCATGTGGATAAAGGAGAGCCGGTTGATATAGTGTATTGCCAAAAGACTTTTGATAAAGACCCTCATGAGGGACTCCTCAGAAAACTAAAAAGCCATGGGATATAAGGTGTTATCTCACTGTGGACTGATAACTGGTTAAAATACAGGAAACAAAGGGTAGGACTTAATGTTAATTTTCCCATTGGAGAAAGGTGAATAGTTGTGTATCCCAAGGATATGTTCTGGGACCAATATTGTTGAACTTATTCATTAATGATCTAGAACAGGGGTTCTCAACTCTTCAGGACATATGTAGCCAGTCTGGTTTTCATAAAGCAGTGCATGTAGATGTATCTCATGCATATTCCTTGTGGATATCTGAAAACCAGACCAGCTAGATGTGTCCTAAGGATCGGGTTGAGAAACATTGATCTAGAAAGGGAAGTGATCAGATTTGCAGATGACACAAAAATATTCAGGGTAGTTAAAACACAGGCAGGTTATGAGGAACTGCACAAGGACCTTAAGAAACTGGAAAACTGGGCATCTAAATGGCAAATGAAATTGAATATAGACAAGTACAAAGTGATGCCTATAGGAAAAAATAACCCCAAGTTTAGATACCCATGTGGCAGACCTTCCCGGACTGGCCACCAGATGTCACTGTCCCTGTCATTAGAATACACTTTGTAAAGAGCTACCCATACCCCTCAGTCCCTCCCAGTCTGGATTGGATGCCTAAAGACTATTTAGCCAGTCATGTTAATACACTGTTGGGGTTTCAGTTAGAGAAGCAGTCAAGGAGTAAAGATATACTTTTTCCACACTCTGGAGGGGCCTCCCAGCTTCACCCAAAGGAGTTTCTTTTAGCATTGATACCTCCCAATGCACTCCCTGTCTGAGGGAGGGTCCTTCTCCTATTGGATTTTAAGCTTGATACCTCTTTGGAGCGAAGAGGCTCTCTACAGGGGACTGAAGACCTGTGAGCCAATTCTAAACCCTAGGTGGGAAAGCACCAGTGATGGAGCCTGCTGCGAGAGACAGTGAGGGCAGAGAAGATATCCAGTTTTATCATTAGTATTATGTTTTGAACTTTAACAGTGTGGGGAGGATTTTGGAAGCCCCCTCCCCACTGAGATTTCAGCGCAGGGGCAAGAGCCTGATCCTACTGACTTTTCCTTAAGAGAAGTCCCCTACGATAGAACAACTAAACTAAAGGAAGGAAGAACAAGATCAGGAGATCCCATCCGGATTTCTACCCAAGGGACCTGGACATGCTGGTGGGTGTCCAAGACGAAGATGTCTAAAAGTAGGACTTTTGCAGTAAAGTTGGGGACACCTCCACTAGGATTCCCACACAGCCGCTGAGAGAGTTTGTATATATCAAATTCACCATGGGTTCTACCCAGAAGTCAGGTAAAAGGATGCCTACTTACCCAGAATAATATCTGTACCATCAGTCAGATGTAAATTAAATTCACTCTTCTGGATAAAGGACTTTAATTTAGGAGCATTAGTCAGTAAACTTTATTTTAACACCAGGCCTGGTCCTGTCTGAGTTATTACGGCCTCTCACCTCATAGAAGCACCAAAAGACTGCACACACACTGGTGACCTTTTCTCATCGTCTGGGCCATAAGCGAGAGCTTCCCTCCCATAAAATGAGTCTCCCCCCAGGGATTAAGAGTCAAGAGTGAGATGGAATGATTAGCTAGAGCAGTCCCTGAAGATATAAATTTGTTATGTGCTATTAGGAGGAAAAATCCTCCAAAAAGAGATTACACCCAATAATGGGTTCATCATTAGAAGTAACCACCCGGGAAAGGAAATCTTGGAGTCATTGTGAACAGTGCATTGAAATCGTCAGCTCAGTGTGCAGCGGCAGTTAAAAAAGCAAACAGAATGCTAGGAATTATTCGGAAAGGAATGGAGAACATCATAAGGCCGCATTTTGAGTATTATATGCAGTTAAGGTCACCCCATCTCGAAAAATATATAACAGCATTAGAAAATGTGCAGAGAAGAGTGACAAAAATGCATAAGGGGTTGAAAGTGTTCCCTTATGAAGAAAGGTTAAACAGGTTAGGGGTCTTCAGCTTGGAAAAGAGATGATTGGGGGGGGGGGGAATAATAAAGGTCTACAAAATCATGAGTGAGGTAGACCATGTCTACCTCACTCATGATTTTGTCAATAGGGAATGACTATTTACTTTTTCAAATGATACTAGTACCAGGGGACACTCACTCAGTCAATGCACAAGCAAGCTCTGGAATTTGTTGCCAGAAGATGTGGTCAAAGCAACTAGCATAGCTGAGTTTAAAAAGGGTTTGGACAAGTTCCTGGAACAAAAGTTCATAAATAGTTATTAACCAGGTGATTCTGGGAGGTCCACCACTCATCTTTAGGGGTGGGCAGCTAGAATTTGGATCTATTTCTGGAGATTGTCTACTGGCAGAGATAGGACCCATGGACCTTTGGTCTGACCCAGCATGGAACTTCTTATATTCATATGTTCCTAAGGCTGAAAATGTGCTATTCTAAATCTCATTCAAAGAAACTATTTAAAAATGATTCTACAATATGCTCTTAAAAAATTAAAGTGTACACACCTGGAGAATGTTTTTAAGGCAAAATGAAACTTCACTACTTCAGCTTTCAGAATCCCATCCGTAAGAAATTCCTTGCTAACTCAGAGGCTAGCAATAAACAACAGGCTTAAATATCCGGGCAGTGTGACGTCATCACAGGGGGACATCCCTGAGGTTCGCGCCATAGAGGAAATAAGAATGAGGGCTGCGCGGCGCGCTCGCCCTAAGGTACCTGAGGAGCATGGCGGGAGGCAGCGCCCAAGCCAGTCCGGGGATGCCGGAGAGGATGGCGGGCAGATGCCGCAGCAGCCAGACGTCCACAGGAAGCAGAAGGAGTCACAGAAAAAGAAAGGTAGGCGGAGTGAAGCCGTCGGGCAACGACGGTCACAACAGTACCCCCCTTCAAAGGGCGGTCTCTGCAGGTACCAGGTTTTGGTTTCCAAGGATGCGAGAGATGGAACTGATGGAGCATCTCTTTGTCAAAGATATTTGGCAGAGGATCCCAAGAATTTTCTTCGGGGCCGAAACCTTCCCATGAAAGAAGGTATTCCCAAGTCTAGCCTCGTCTTCGGACATCAAGAATGGCTTCAACCTTGTATTCTACGTCATCTTCTGCATTGATGGGAGATGGTTCCTGAGACTTGGAAGAGAACTCACTGAGAATGAGTGGTTTCAGAAGTGAAACATGAAATGCGTTGTGGATGTTCAATCCAGGTAGTAGCTTCAGACTGTAAGTGATGTTGCCAAGACGTCGGAGGATTGGAAATGGTCCAACATAGCAAGGAGCAAATTGAATGGAGGGTAACTACAGTCTAAGGTGCTTAGTGGAAAGCCAGACTTTGTCTCTGGGTTCAAAGATAGGCGCTTTGGAATGGTGAGCATCATAACATCTTTTGGCTCGATCATTCACTTTGAGTAGCATTTCTTTCGTCTGAGTCATAATTGATGGATTGAGCTGCTGGGGACGTCACTGAGAGCTTCAGTGGAAGTGGCAGTGGTGATGAACATCCATATACCACTTCAAAAGGTGTTGATAAAGTGGATGAAGCTGGATGAGAATTAATGGCGAATTCAGCCCATGGTAACAGTTTGGCCCAGTTATTCTGACGGCAACTCACATAGGCCCGAATGAACTGTTTCAGAGTCCTATTCATTAGGGATGTGAATCATGTGATCGATTGTCTTAACGATCGATTTTGGCTGGGGGGGAGAGAATCTGAACGTCGCGGTTTTGTTTTTTTTAAAATCGTTTAAATCGTAAATCGGGGGAGGGCGGGAAAACCGACACACTAAAACAACCCTAAAACCCACCCCGACCCTTTAAAATAAATCCCCCACCCTCCCGAACCCCCCCAAAAAGTTTTAAATTACCTGGGGTCCAGTGGGGGGGTCCCGGTGTGATCTTCCACTCTCGGGCCACGGCTGCGTTAATAGAAATGGCGCCGGCGCTACCTTTGCCCTGTCATATGACAGGGCAAAGGTAGCGCCAGCGCCATTTTGGTTCCTGTCCCCCGACGTCACGAGCGCAGGAGATCGCTCCCGGACCCCCGCTGGACCCCCAGGGACTTTTGTCCAGCTTGGGGGGGCCTCCTGACCCCCACAAGACTTGCCAAAAGTCCAGCGGGGGTCCGGGAGCGACCTCCTGCACTCGGGCCGTATTGCCGTATTGCAAAATGGCGCCGGCCCTGACCACTGATACATCTGACTACGCTTCCGCCTTCAAGGGATTGCCTTCATCTGGAGACCTGCACCTAAGTCCTGCTGGCCCCGGTACCCAAGGGCTCAACCTGCAGGAATGAGGGTTGGTATAGGTGAAGGTCCAGTTGGGTCTCCACTTTGCCTGCATCCGCCTCCTGACAACGAGGACCTAGAGGGGGCTCCCTCCTATAGGTGGCACCAACTTCTTCTTGGCTCAGGGGTCCACTCCCGCAACAGGTTGCAAAGGCCATGGACTCGGTGGACCTTCCCAGATTGCAGGTCATCCTGGGCCTAGCCAAAAAATACAGCAATAGCGGCATTGCCTAGAGATGCTGGCTAGTACTGTGGAGCGCCTGGTGGCTCAAGTGGACACCTCTAACTCTGTGGCCTCTGCTAGCTCTCCTTCACCGACGCCACTCATCCCAGCGGCCACACATACAACTCTTTGTCTGCCGGCTCTGCCTCGCTATGCAGGAGACCCAAAGCAGTGTCGAGGCTTCCTCAACCAATGCTTTATGCATTTCTCATTCCAGCCGGCTCAATTCCCCAGTGATATGGTCAAAGGGGATCAGTACCCCTTGACTGTTAATCCGGAGATTTTGGAGAGACTGCAGGGAGCCAAAATCTTCACTAAATTGGACCTGCGGGGTGCATACAACTTGGTCCGAATCTGTCCTGGTGATGAGTGGAAAACAACATTCAATACAAGGGATGGCCACTATGAATACCTGGTCATGCCTTTTGGCCTCTGTAATGCCCCTGCAGTGTTTCAGCACATGATGAACAAGGTCTTCCGGGATTTATTGCACACAAGGGTGATTGTGTACCTTGACGATGTTCTTATCTATTCCAAGGATCTTCCTTCTCATCGGCGGGACGTCAGACAAGTACTTCAACAGCTACGAAGCCATAAACTATATGCCAAGCTTGAAAAATGTCTCTTCAAGTGTGAATCACTGCCCTTCCTGGGGTATATTATTTTCAGTTCAGGATTTCACATGTGCCCGGAGAAAGTCTCATGTATTCAAAAGTGGCCCCAACCATTGGGCCTCTGATCCCTGCAGCACTTCCTGGGATTCACAAACTTTTTTTGGCATTTCATCCCACACTGTTCTCGTCTGGTCACTCCTCTCACCGCCCTCACCTGGAAAGTGGCAAATCCCAAGAAGTGGCCTCCTGAAGCGGTAACAGCCTTTAGTGACCTAAAGCAGGCCTTTCTACGAGATGCTTGTGTCATCCAGATCCATCATGACCATTTATCCTAGAGGTAGATGCCCCTTCTACTGCGGTAGGTGCGGTATTGAGCAAGTGCTCTGACAAGGGGAACTTACGACCATGCTCCTTCTTCTCCCGGAAGTTCTCCCCAGTTGAGAGGAACTACGGCATCAGGGACAAGGAGTTACTGGCCATCAAGATGGCATTTAAAGAGTGGCTTGACACTAATTAAACTTGAAAACTGTATATATATATGATATATCAATAATCAATACCTAAACAAACTTCATATTTGATAGCTGAGAAACAATGTATATTTATAAAGTAGAATGTGGCTCCAATGGTAAAGGCCCCAATGGTAAAGCATTGTCTTCAAGCTAACCACACATTTGATCAACTCAAATGGACAATCTTGGAACAAGTTGGCAAAAGTGATCAAGGCGGAGACATCAGCTGTCATCTTAAATACCGGGAGCAATGGTGGATTTTTACTCTAGCTTCTGAAGCCCCAGATGGCTTAAATGACAGCGTTGAATGGTCATCACTGCTCTGAATTATCATTGGCGGAGAGAGCCATCTCCCTTCCTTTCCATTGGTCTGTTATGAACCCACTGATCGTTAGAAAAACTCCAGTTTAAACAGGACGGATCCTGTTTTCAGTAAAGCTGAGACCAAGCAGCAGCGTATACAGCAGGACAGACTTTGTGAACGTATGACATAGTGAACAGCTACAACTTCAGTTATTCAACTGTTCCACAAGTTAAGTATAACTTTGTTTGTTTATATTGTAGACACCGCAGAAATTTTCCACCCCTAAAGAAGCCCACGAAACACGTATCGTGTCGGGTCGGGCCGGTGTTGTAAAAAGCTGTCAAAACCACGCTATGCAATGATAAGTGTCTTGCTTATTTAAAAACAATAAAAAAAAAATGTAAAAAAGTAAATGTTGTAGAATGAGGCTACCAATGATTAAATGAAGGCAATACAGTCTTGGAGTAATAAGGCAGACTGCAAAATAGCATTCAACAAGCTATAAATTCTTGCCTGTGAGCAATCTTTTAAATAACAAAGCTCACTTGATATATGAGGAGCCACATTCTACTTTTTAATATACATTGTTTCTCAGCTATCAAATATGATGTTTGTTTAGGTATTATTTAAAGAGTGGCGACAGTGACTGGAAGGTGCCCAACATACCATCATGGTATATAACGATCATAAAAACTTAGAGTACTTGCGTCACGCTCCGCTCCTGAACACCCACCAGGCCTGCTGGTCTTTATTTTTCAGCCGCTTTGATTTCATCCTCCATTAGCACCCAGCTTCCAAGAATGCTCAGGCCAATGCACTCTCAAGGGCCTTCGACTTTGAAGATACCCCAAATCCCCGGCGCGGATACTCCTAGCTGCAGCACTACTAACACTTCCCAGGAAGACTGGAGTTCCCTTGCAATTTCACCAAAATGTTTTGAGATAGGTTCACGACTCACACATCGCGGGTCACCCTGGGAGGCTCCAAACTTTGGAACTCCTGCGACAATATTACTGGTGGCCGCATGTGGAAAAGGACGTAAAAACCTTTGTGGACTCATGTCCGGTCTGTGCCCAGCAAAAGCCAATGATCGGACACCCTTGGGGGCTTTTACAGCCGCTGCCGGCCCTCAAGGAACCATGGACCCACCTGTCCACTGATTTTGTGGTAGACCTCCCTCTCTTAAGTGGCTGCCGTATCATTTGGGTCATCATCGACCGCTTTTCGAAGATGGCTCACTTCACTGCTCTCTCCAATCTACCCTCGGCTCTGGAGCTAGCGAAGCTCTTTACCACTCACATATTTTGGCTGCACGGCCTGCCACAGCATATTACCTTGAATCAGGGAGGGCAATTCACCGCTAAGTTTTGGCACTCATTATGCCATAAATTCAACATTCAGTTAGATTTCACCATGGCATACCACCTGCAGGTGAATGGCCAAGCGGAGAGAACTAACCGCACCTTAAAGACATTCCTTTGTTCATTTGTCAATGACCAACAGGACAACTGAACCTCTCTCCTCCCCTGGGCTGAGTTCTCACACAACTCTTACCTCAACTTGGTCACTGGCTCCTCGCCATTCCTCTTAGTGAATGGGAGACAGCCCACACCACCATTGCCGATACCTCTAGCAGTTCAGTTGACCGCCCAGGCACTCCAGGGGCTTTGGCTCCAAACCCAAAGTATGATCCAGGAGGCAGCTTGTAGGGCAAAAGAAATGGCAGACAATGAGCGGTGCCCCTATTCAACCCAGGAGACAGAGTGTGACGTAGCACCCGCCACATCAGATTCAGAGTACACATACCAGTTACGGCTACCTTCATCGTTGAAGATTCATAATAGTTTCCATGTTTCCGTGCTCAAGCCTCTGGTCCTGTCATGGCCTTGCCGGAACCTCCCAAATCCTCAAGGTTTATCGTCTGATGAAGATCAAATCTACCAGGTAAAGGAAATCCTGGATGTCAGACAGCGTCACAAAAAATGGGAATACCTGATTTCCTGGGAAGGCTTTGGGCCTGAGGAGAACACCTGGTAACCTGCCTCAAACATTTTGGATAAAGATTTGCTCAAACACTTCCATACCACACATCCCAGGAAGCCCAAGCCTTCAGGAAGGGGGCATAGAGGCGGGGGTATTGATACAGTGGCCAGCCGCAAACCTCCGTGGTCAGCCTCCTTCACCGCCCGCCGCGGGACTCACACCATGCTGCCTCCTTCTCCCTGACAACTCCACTCTTCGATTGCGCAGCAGAGAGCTGCCACCGCTCCTCCCAATGCTGCAGACACCATCACTCCCACTGGTCCTCCTAGGCACACTTGCATGTGCTCTGCCCCGATTTAAAAGGCCAGCAGTGATGAAATGCTTCTGGCGTCCCCGCCTGCTGGCCCTGAGCTGGGGCCTATTTAAGTCCAGCTGTGCCGCTGCTTCTTCGCCTCCACAACAGGTCCCGCTCAGCCTTGAGAGAGAGTTGCTCCTGGTTCTCCGTTCCTGCTCCTGGTTCTCCGTTCCTGCTCCTGGTTCTCCGTTCCTGCTCCTGTTCCCGCATTCCTCCTCCAATTCCAGTTCCGTGATCCTGTTCCGCTCCTGCTCCCATTCCTGCTCCTCATCCCATTGGCTTGCTTTGACTCGATTTCTGGTTTCTGATTCGATTCGTCCCTGGATTCTGCTTCATCTGCCACTTGTCCTGACCTTCTGCCTGCTTACTGTCTCTTCATCTTAGCCGCCTGCCCCGATCTCTGGCCTGTTCCTGAATTCCGTTATCTGCTGCCGTCACTGATCACTGGTACATCTGACTATGCTTCCGTCTTCAAGGGACTGCCTTCATCTGGAGAACCGCACCTAAGCCTTGCTGGCCCCGATACCCAAGGGCTCAACCTGTGGGGAACGAGGGTTGGTATAGGTGAAGGTCCAGTTGGGGCTCCACTTTGCCTGCATCCACCTCCTGATGATGAGGACCTATATGGGGATCATTCCTATAGGTGGCACCAACCTTGTCTTGGCTTAGGGGTCCACTCTTTAAATCTCTGTATCGGTGGGTGACTCGCTTCCCGCTTCTTGGTATGCCGATCTTCCTAGTGATGTTCTGAGCTAAGCTTCTCCAGATCTGGGCCTTGGCTGCCTTTGATGTTTTAGCTGCCCGGGTGCCAAACAGCATGGCAGAGTTTTCCAGGACTCCTACTATTACCATTTCGTTCTCCATGACACTGCATTTAATGGCACGGAGATGAAGGTGTCCTGCTGCCTGGCTTCCAGATGGGGTGCCACTTCTTCTTCCAGAGAGGTGTCCTCCCTGTCCTCACTCTCCATCTCGCTCAACTCTCCCCTCCCTTCCTCCCCCCCCCCCCCCCCCCCTTTCCTGGCCCAGCCTTGCAAACTCCCTTCCCCTCTGCCTATCTCTAGCCTGGCTTACTCCTCCCTCCATGCTTGCCTGCCTATCCCCTTCCCCCACCCACCTCCTCCTATCCCTTCCATGCTGCCTCTCTCTGCTCCTGTCCCTACTCTGACTCCTACTTCTCCTTCCCCTAACACTCCTGCCCTCGTCATCCTGCCTCCTCTCCTCCCTCCTTCCCCTCCTCTCCTCACGCCTCTCTCTCTCGCTCCATTCTCTCCACCTCCTTCATGCTTCCACACACCACCTCCATCACTCACCACCTCCTCTACTCCTCCACTCACCACTTCCTCCACACAACACCTCTTCCACTCCTTCACAGAAAAAGACAAACAGACAAACTTCTCAAATACAAATTTTCACACACATACCCATACACACACACACACACACAATCACACACACACACCACATACAAAAGACAAAGGTTAAGATACACAAAGACAACGCACTCAGAACTCGCTATTATAAACTCCTATCACCACAACAACTACCGTCCTCTCCTATAAAACACGTCTTGACACACCCTCAAGAGACAACTGCAGGAAAACTGTATATATAACTTGCAAAAATAACACGCTGCGTGATGATGCAACAAGTACACGATGACGTAGCGCTGCGTGTGTTACCACTGCGCATGTGAGGACATTTCGCTGTGCACAATTAAATTTCGCTGTGTACAATTAAATTTCGCCGTGTGCGTTATTTAGCTATAGTCATCACATTATCCTAACAATGGCCCTTTTTTATCGTGGGTGTTATTTTTGCTATATTTATAGCAGTTTGATGAATCTAGGCCAAAATGTTGCATTTGAGAGGTATAACTTATGCATTAGAAATTGGGTTAGGTACTGTATGCTTTCAATATTAGATACATTTTGCATTCATTATCAATGAGGGTTATATTTTGATATACTATTTTTCTCTTTGATACAGGAAAGACAGCCATGTTGGAACACATAATTTAATATTTTAGCTATTGCTTGTTTTGGGGTTTTTTTTAAGGGATTTTCTATTTTAGATCTTTAATCGGTATTTCCTTGTTTTGTATCTGATAGTGATATATTTATATTTCATTTTATTACCTATCAGCTGGGATTTAGTAAATATTCAATTTTCCTAAATACCAGCCAATACTTTTTGTTAACTATTATGTTCTGGGCATTTCTAGTACTTCTCCTGTAAAAAATAAGCTTCACAGTCCCTGATCAGTATCATCATCCCACAGTAGCCGAGAGGATCCTCTCACCAAAGTCTGGAGCGGAGAAGATGAGACAGCAGTTATAACACGTGGAAAATCCACTCTCCTTGCTCCCTCACTTCCAGAGAAGGGAGGAGATAAGAGATGTGGTCAGCTGAAGTGCATATCCTCTTTTCCAGATCTCAGAGGAACATAATAGAGAGATGTTCACTCCAAGCCAAGGAGTATCTGCAAGTTACCACTTGTCCCATATCTTTGGAAAGCTATGAAAGGCAGCTTTCTACCAATGTAAATTATTTGTGTGACTACAGGACCCCCAATTTCAGACATTAAAAAGGTTTTGGGAGCGGCTGCCATTGCCTGAGGTCGCTTACCCGGCCAACTTTTCCTCGAACCTCGTTTGCCTGCCTGAGCTGACGTCGGAGGGAGGAGCTGAGCCAGACGCCCTCATAATCGGCGTCCCTACGGCGCAGTATCGCGGCTGCCATTGCCTGAGGTCGCTTACCCGGCCAACTTTTCCTCGAACCTCGTTTGCCTGCTTGAGCTGACGTCGGAGGGAGGAGCTGAGCCAGACGCCCTCATAATCGGCGTCCCTACGGCGCAGTATCGCGGCTGCCATTGCCTGAGGTCGCTTACCCGGCCAACTTTTCCTCGAACCTCGTTTGACTGCCTGAGCTGACGTCGGAGGGAGGAGCTGAGCCAGACGCCCTCATAATCGGCGTCCCTACGGCGCAGTATCGCCGTCGGCGCGTCGCCAAAGCCGCGCGCCTAAGGGGCGCGCGGCTTTGCCCGGCTTCACCCGGCAGAGACTGGTAGAGGCCGGGAAAGCTAATTGTGTGATATTGCATTGGGAAGTTTCCTGTTGTTTGCGGCTGCCTAAGGAACTAGGAAGATTTGATTTGCTGTGCTACCGCAAGGAGTCATAATAAGAGGTACTTTTAAAAAAAATTTTTCCTTTGTTTGTGTGGCTGCTATCCTCTTGGTAAATGCCACATACCAAGAGGAAGGCTGAAATAAGAGACATTTCCTCAACACCCATTCTGGATACTAACCAGCCATCTATACAGGACTGCTTTGCAAGAGCCCCCATAGTAACACCGGGTGGAGAAGTCGCAGGAGAAAAAAGCCAGGAGCAGGGCTTAAATCTCCAGACTCATGAAATATCGTTAAGTCCCGGTGCCCCAGTAACACCTGAGCATCCTACTGGGAGTGTAAGGGGAAAACTTATGTTTGAGGATCCCAACTTGGGAAAAATACAAATGCCAGAAGGGGAACATAAGAAAACGGATTTGGAAGTCTCTTTATCCCTGAACTCTGAAGTTCAGAGTTCAGTAGAACATTCTGGCATATTGTCTTCCTCTCAAGTTTACCCTAGTATTGAGCATATGGAAATGGGGAAACAGGGAAAACAGGATAGGCCTTTGATTGATGTATTTCCAATTGTACCAAAGAAATTTACATTAGAGGAAATAGGTGTCATGATACTATCAATGCATAAATCAATAAATAGTTTGGCTAAAACAGTACAAGACTCGCTGAATGATAATAAGATCCTACAGGTAAAAGTAGAGAATGTGGAAACCACAGTTAATAATGTAGTGAAAAGAGTGGATAATATTGAAAAGGTTCAAATAAATCTAATTAAATCTGAGAGGTTATATGCAGAGAAAATAGAACAGATGGAGAACCAGTTAAGGAAAGCTAATTTAAGAATTTTGAATTTCCCAGTAACTCATCTGATCTCCCCCATGGAATTATTTAAGAGTTATTTAATTAATGTATTAAAGTATACAGAAAATGCTATACCAGTTATATCTAGAATTTACTATCCCTCTCAAAAATCTGAAAAAAATGTACAACAAGAGCAAGATACATCTAGAGAGAATGCTATAAATCTTTCTGATTTGTTGGAGAAATCATCAGAATTGGATATTAAAACAAGAGCAGTGCTGATTGTTCAGTTTGCCTTTATCTCTGAGAGAGATACAGTTTTGAGATTTTATTTCAAAAATCAAAAGTCAAAGTTTCACGGGCAATGTATTAGTATATTTCCTGATATAGCTCAGTTGTGTGTCCCACACAACTGAGGAGGAGGGAGTTTCTAACCTTAAGGGAAAAGGTGATACAACTGGGAGCAAAATTCACATTGAGATTCCCATGTCGATGCATTATATCTTATCAAGATTCAAGATTTATATTTAATCACCCTGATCAACTCAGGTCTTATCTGGATTCCCACCCCTAGATTTCCATAGGAGGGAAGTAAAAAGGGGGGTATGGTAGCATATTTGATATTATTGAGTTATAAGTTACTGCTCTAGATTTGCTATTTTCCTAGTTCTTTTATTTCCTTATTGTAATCTAATAGAAATTTTACACAGATTGCAAAATGTGATAAGAAGCTAAATTTTTTGCTTTGGATGTATTTGAGTTGCAAAAGTGTAATGTCTTTTTGAAAATTTGAAATTTCAATAAAAACAAAATTAAAAAAAAAAAATAAAAAGGTTTTGGGAAATATGAAAATGCCCCAAAAATAGTACCACCTACTGAAAGACAGAAATAGAAGTTAAACCAGGACTGGTCCATAATTCCCCTGTGAACCAGAAGCTTTTGTTTCTGATCCAGAAATATTTGAGGGTTATTTAAATTATTAGCTTGCACATACATATATAGACCACAGCTGGTAAATGTGTTCTTTCTCACAGTTATATAAACTTTGAGGAATGATCTAATTTGTGGTTTATACATGATGTTTAACAGGTAAGCTCTTTTGAGGACTGCTCATTTCACAGGTTTGTCTGATTTCAGTAATGAGTCAGTTTAGTAAGCTTAAATATGATTAACAGTCAAGCTGGTATATGCATTTAGCCATGTGTAATGCAAGGTCAGATAGTATAGTAAAGATGAGTCTGCATGACTGGCCAGTATTTAGAGGATAGACCATGAAGAGATATTTGGTACTGCAAAATTCTGTTGATACCTCAGCCAAAGACATTTTTGTCCTCTGAGTCATTATTGTGCCAATGCCTACATTAAGGATTTAGCTGGCATTGTGCTCCTAGATATCATATCTCACCCATCCCTTTTTTCCTACTAACCTTCCAACCCTAGA
Organism: Rhinatrema bivittatum; assembly: GCF_901001135.1. Classification (NCBI taxonomy): domain Eukaryota; kingdom Metazoa; phylum Chordata; class Amphibia; order Gymnophiona; family Rhinatrematidae; genus Rhinatrema; species Rhinatrema bivittatum. The sequence continues at coordinate 241,521,285 of NC_042615.1, forward strand.
GAGCATGCCTAGGCAACACCAGGCACCCTCATCAATCCCAAGGACTGAAGGAATATCATCTTGGAGATGTTCCATCAGCACCACTCTCTATCTGATTGTCTGTCAGGAACTACCATAGCAGTAGCAGTCACCTTCTCTCCCTCCCTGGGACTGAATGCAGTGCCTCTCTCATGCACCTGACCCCCAACTCACCTTGATGGATGAAAGAGTTAAGCCTGAGTCTGCTGAACCCGCAGTGAAATTTCAAAAGAGTTACATGTGTAAAATTAGCAATTTCTACAAGCTCATTTATGTGCATGTAAATCCTTTAGAAAATTACCTCCGATAAGTGTAAAATCATGCATCTGGGGCATAAAAATCAATTTGCCACCTATCCATGGGAAGGATAATTTTATAACAGGCCATATAAATTTGCAGGCTGTTGTGTGCTCAAGTTATACCACTTTTCAAAACAAACTTACACTAGCTATTTAAAGTGTGTATTTTTTATTAGGAAATTTACGAATAGGGATATGCAGGGTGTTATGGTTCTGGCCGCGAGTGCCGCAACTAGACCCTTACCTCCGTGCTCCTGGACCTGTTCCCGCTTTGGGTGGCCTAGTTCGCGGCCTGTTTGGCGGCGTCCCCGCGGGGCCCATGCCACCGGGAAGCCTCCCATGGATGCTCTGCCTCTAGGCGTGAGCGCGCGCCACTTGGGCACTTTTCTAGGCCGTTTCCCGCCAGTTGTGACTCCGCCCAGTTCCTGACGTCAGACGCCGTGGCCTTGATAAGCCGGCCGCGGACACTCAGTCTTTGCCTTGCAACGGGCTTACCTACTGGTCCCCTGTTGCTCTGTGCCCTGGAGTGAGCTGCCTTGGAACTCGCTCCATTCCTGCTCGCCTGCCACAGTTCCTGCCTGATTCCAGTACCCGAGTCTTGCTACAGTTCCTGTCTACTGTTCTAGTCTGGTTCCAGTTCCCAGTCCTGTTCATCAGCCTGCTCGTTCCAGTCTCAAGTTCATCAGCTCACCTAAGTCCCAGCAGCCGGGCTCCTACGGGCTCCTCCCGGGGGAGCACCAGCTTCCAGGGTGAACAGGGCCGGTGCAAGGGTATTAGGCGCCCTAGGCGAAACGTCAGCTATGCCGCCCCCCCCCCCCCCCGCCTCCACACACAATTAACTTACATTGTGCATTAATGAAAATAACGAAGTCTGTATTTATAACAGAACACTTATTTGACATTTTTATGCCATGTAAACCATTGAGATGATTTGTCTTATCGACGGTATAGAAACTTTTATAAATAAATAAATAAAAATAAATAAAATAAACATAAACCAAAGCTATACTTGTTGCTCAAACAAAAAAAGCAGACACATCACATAATATTAAATAATTAAAATGGCAGTCAATCAAGAAAAATAAACTTAAAAAGCCATCTTTACTTACCCCCTCCAGCAGCTCTCTTACTCCTCTTCCATGCAGGCTGTAGTACACACCAGAAGCAGCAGTAGTGGCTAAGCTCTATACTCATGGTCCTCTTCCTTAAGGCCCATGTCTCTCACACACACACCATATCAGTCATGCCCCCATGACCAGTTTCTGTCTCTCACACACCAATCATCTCCCAAACAGTCTTTGACAAACACACCAGTCACCTTCCTGAACAGTTTCTCTCATGCCATACACACACAGGCTTCCCACTCCCGTGTTCCACTTACATATATGGGCTTCTCACTCTCATAATCACTTTCTCTCACACACACTCACCAGTCTCTCACTCCCATGCTTGTTCTCTCCACATGCACAGGCTTCTCATTCCCATAATCACTTTCTTTCTCTCACACACATACACAAACACATACACCAGTCACCTGATCTCTCTCATGCATACACACACACAGGCTTCCCACTCCCATGTTCTCTTTCAGATATACAGGCTTCTCACTCCCATGCTGTATCTCACACACTCCCAGCTTTCTCACTCCCATGCTCACTCTTCACATGCACAGGCTTCTCATTCCCATAATCACTTTCTTTCTCTCTCTCACATACACACAAACACACACCAGTCACCTGTTCTGTCTTACATATACAGGCTTCTCCCTCCCATGCTGTGTCTCACACACACACCCAGGTTCTCACTCCCATGCTCACTCTCTTCACATGCACAGACTTCTCATTCCCATAATCACTTTCTCTCTGTTACACACACACACACACACCAGTCTCTCTCTCATTTCCATGTTCGCTCTCCAGGTGCACAGGCTTCTCATTCCCTGAATCACATTCTCTCTCTCTCACATTCACATACACACCAGTCACACCGTCACCTTACCAACCAGTCTCTCTCTCATACATGCACACACACACAGGCTTCCCACTCCCATGCTCTCTCTCACATAATCAGGCTTCTCACTCCAATGCTTTCTTTCACATACACCCCCACAACACCAGGCTTCTTACTCCCATGCTTTCTCACATACCCAGAGTTCTCACTTCCATGCTTTTTCTCTCTTTCACACACACACACATCAGTCACATCCCTGACTGGCTCACACTCTCACACATCAGTCATCTCCTTGAGCAGTCACTTTCATTGTCTCTCACATATACACATACATCAGCTCTCTGACCAGTTTCTCTCAATCACACACACATGCTCTCGATCAAATACATTCTCTCACTTACACACAGGCTCTCAATCACACACAGGCAGGCTGGCTGCTTCTCTCTCTTTCTCTCACTCACTTCCTCCCCCCCCCCCAGCACAAATGGTAGCTGCAGCAGCCTCCTCCTCCAGCCCCCGCAGGCCAAAAAGGAAGAATCCCATCGGCCGCGGGAGGCTCATGCTGCTGACTCCTTTCCCGATTACCGGCTGCTTCAATTGCCAGGGGGCCGATGCTGCTGTCGCCGCTATTTTTTTCATGCGGCACCGCTCTTTCTCCTTCCCGTGCATCACTTCCTGTTCCGGGTCAGGGGGGGGGGGGGCGGGAGGAAGAAAAGGGCAGCCGCGGATGCCACAGCTTTTTTTTTTTTTGCACCGCTGCCGTTCCCGCTGGGCTTGAACGTGCTGATAGCCCAGCGGCAACGGCAGCAGGGAAGGAAGAGCAGCGGGAGAGACCGGGAGCACGCGAACCGCTGGGGGAGGTCAGATGGGTCTTTTGGGGCGGGCTGCCGGCAGCGGCTCTTATTTTTATCGGGGGGGCGGCGGCTTAATGCAGTTCTTTTCATTTTACCGGGGCAGCGGCTGAGCGCAGCTTTCTTAATTTTACCGGGGCAGTGCCGCCCCCGGGAAGCTGGCGCCCTAGGCGACCGCCTAGTTCGCCTAGTGCTTCCGCCGGCCCTGAGGGTGAAGAGCACCTCTACGTCCTGCCTGAACATCTGCCTCCCGGCCTGCGGTGTACCAGAGACATTGAACCCCTTTCCCAGTCTCCTGCAGGTCGGCCCAAGGGTCCACTAAACTGAGACTCCATAACACAGGGGGAAAAACATTTTTTTTTTTTTTGAGAGATTGTTTCCCCACGAATTTCAGTTTGTGGATTGCTTGATTCATTTCATTTATGTGAAAAATCTGAATCAAACAATTAAAAAAACAAAAACAAATGCCCAGAACTGGCCAAAATACAGAAAATAGGCCTTCCTCCCCACCCTCCCAGAAAAATGACAGTGCCAGGATTCCCCCGATGGGGGTCTGCTGGCTAGGACTAGGCCAAAGCCTCGGACTTGATAGGCCAGTGAAGGACCTGGGACCAGGCTAGGCCCTGGCATTGGAACCCTGCCTCTGGGTCAGGTTGCGGCATTGGGCCTGGATTCAAGCTCTGGCCTAGGCCAAGGCCCATGGGTCAGGACCAGGCCTCTGAGTCGGGTCGTGGCATTGGTCGTTGGTCCGGGCCAAGGCCCTGCCTCTGGGTCAGGTTGTGGTGTGGGCCTGTTCTCAGGTTCAAGTCTAGACTAAGACCCAGGCAATGGGACTCTGCCTCTGAGTTGGGTTGCGGTGTCAGACCTTTGTCCAGGCCAAGGCCCTGGCATTGGGACCCAGCCTCTGGGTTGGGTCGCTGGGTCACGCCTGGGCCTGAGCTCTGGCCTAGGCCAAGGCCCAGGCTTCGGAACCCAACCTTCTGGTTGGGTCGCAGCATTGGGCCTGGGTCTGAACTGAGGCCCCGACATCAAGACCTAGCCTTTGAGTCGGGTCAGTTCGTGGCATCATGCCTGGTCTCGGGCTCCGGCCTAGGCCAAAGCCCAGACATCAGAACCTGGCCTCTGGGTCAGACTGCAGCATTAGGCTTGGGTCTGGGCTGAGGCCCCAGGATCAGGACCCAACCTTTGTCAGATTACCTGATGGATCAGGTAAGTATTGTATTTTTTTTTTTTTTAATATTTTCAGGGGTCTCGGTTGAGGCTCTGTCATCGGCCTATGCCTCTACCGAGACTCCAGCATTGCACTCAGGCCTAGGCTGAGGCCCCTGCTTTGGGCTTCATCTTATACCCTAGGCAAGGCTCCTGCTTCAGGCCTAGACCTAAGCCCAATGCATTAGCTTAAAATGAAATGAACGGATAAGGTTTTTTCATTTGGGGGGCCCCCAATTTGGTTCATGGCCCTGAGTGAAACAAATTAGCCTTATTCGTCGTGTTTTGCATTTTCGTTTTGAACAAATGCACATTCCTATTTATAACCAGGGAAAATAACTTTCAAACAACTCCATATGGTCACATGGCGATCTACTACAGTATTTTATAACTTGTACATAACAGGTACCTGCAAATCATGTGTGTATGTCTACCCCTAATATGTGCACATATGTTTGGTTATGTGCAAATACGTGCAATGCATAGAAAACGTGCACTTTTTCTATCTATATTATAAACAAATATACATATATTTTATGCATGAAAAAAGAACTTGTTCGTGTAAAACCCTGATTTATATGCAGAAGTCAGTATATTTTAAAACATGCACACATAACTGAAATCACCAGTTTGATGATACCTAAGAAAACTAAAAAGTCATGGGATAGGAGGCGATGTCTTTTCGTGGATTCAAAACTGGTTAAAAGACAGGAAACAAAGAGTAGGATTAAATGGTCAATTTTCTCAGTGGAAAAGGGTAAACAGTGGAGTGCCTCAGGGATCTGTACTTGGACTGGTGCTTTTCAATATATATATAAATGATCTGGAAAGGAATACAATGAGTGAGGTAATCAAATTTGCGGACGATACAAAATTATTCAGAGTAGTTAAATCACAAGCGGATTGTGATACATTGCAGGAGGACCTTGCAAGACTGGAAGATTGGGCATCCAAATGGCAGATGAAATTTAATGTGGACAAGTGCAAGGTGTTGCACATAGGGAAAAATAACCCTTGCTGTAGTTACATGATGTTAGGTTCCATATTAGGAACTACCTCCCAGGAAAAAGATCTAGGCACCATAGTGGATAATACTTTAAAATCGTCGGCTCAGTGAACTGCAGCAGTCAAAAAAGCAAACAGAATGTTAGGAATTATTAGGAAGGGAATGGTTAATAGAACGGAAAATGTCAAAATGCCTCTATATCACTCCATGGTGAGACCGCACCTTGAATACTGTGTACAATTCTGGTCGCCGCATCTCAAAAAAGATATAGGTGCGATGGAGAAGGTAAAGAGAAGGGCAACCAAAATGATTTTTTTTTTTTTTTTTTTTTTTTTTTTTATATACCGGTGTTCCTGTATGAAATACAGATCACATCGGTTTACATTGAAACTGAACATAAATTTTTGCCTAAAGGCATTACATAGAACAAGGTTGTGGAACTTGGAAAAGGGTAAACTAGATCAAAATTAACATTGTAATGTAAACATATTAGCTAATGTCTCATTGAGCAGTATAAACAAAAACATAAAAGCAAAACAGTAAATGTCACAAGAGACCTGCAGCAAGAGAATGGATACAGAGTCGAGTAGAAGTATAGAACCTGGGGAATGCGATGATGAGGAACTCTTGCTGGCTGTAGGGGAAAAAAGTGCTTATGGTCCTGTAAAAGCTTGTTTAAAGAGCCAGGTTTTAAATTTCTTTTTGAATGTAGAGTGGCAGATCTCTAGACGGATATCTGGCGGGAACGCGTTCCATTGAATGGGGCCAGCAGTAGATATGGTACATTTCTGAAGTGAGGACTTTGTTGAGGGAACACGGAGAGTGCCTTTATATGCTCCTTTGATGGGGCTAGCTGAAGAGTGAGGATGTAGTTGGGTGCTTAAGTGAAGTGGGGATATATTGTGAATTGATTTATGAATTACTGTGAGCAATTTATAAAGAATCCTTTGCTTAATTGGAAGCCAATGGAGGAGTTTGAGAATGGGGGTGATGTGATCTCTTTTATTCGTATTTGTAAGGATTCTAGCTGCAGAGTTTTGTAACATTTGGAGGGGTTTGAAGGATGAGATTGGGAGGCCGAAGAGAAGCGAATTGCAATAGTCGATTTTTGATAGTATAATGGCTTGAAGAACCAACCGGAAATCATTGAAATGAAGAAGAGGTTTCAACTTTCTCAGGACTTGTAGCTTGTAGAAACAGTCTTTAGTGGTGGTGCTAATAAATTTTTTAAGGTTAAGCTGATCGTCTAGAATGACGCCTAGGTCTCGAACTTGCGGTGAGTGATTTAATAAAGGAATGGTTGCAGTGAGTGGGTTAGCTGGGTTTAGCAACTTGTTGTTGATGTCCTGATTGATGATTAGGATCTTGGTTTTGTTGTTGTTAAGAATAAGGTTAAGGCTAGCAAGAAGATGATAAAGGGGATGGAACAGCTCCCCTATAAGCAAAGGCTGAAGAGATTAGGGCTGTTCAGCTTGGAGAAGAGACGGATGAGGGGGGATGTGATAGAGGTCTTTAAGATCATGAGAGGTCTTGAACGAGTAGATGTGAATCAATTATTTACACTTTCGGATAATAGAAGGACTAGGGGGCATTCCATGAAGTTAGCAAGTAGCACATTTAAAACTAATCGGAGAAAATTCTTTTTCACTCAACGCACAGTTAAGCTCTGGAATTTGTTGCCAGAGAATGTGGTTAGTGCAGTTAGTGTAGCTGGGTTTAAAAAAGGTTTGGATAAGTTCTTAGAGGAGAAGTCCATTAACTGCTATTAATCAAGTTTACTTAGGGAATAGCCACTGCTATTAATTGCATCAGTAGCTTGGGATCTTCTTAGTGTTTGGGTAATTGCCAGGTTCTTGTGGCCTGGTTTGGCCTCTGTTGGAAACAGGATGCTGGGCTTGATGGACCTTTGGTTTGACCCAGCATGGCAATTTCTTATGTTCTTACAGGATTTTTTCCAGCTTCATTCCTTTTAGGATTATAGTACGGCGCTGTTATGGGAGGCACTTAAAGATGTGTTGCAGGGTGAAATAATCGGGTTCACTACTCATTTAAAATGGCAAAGGTTACAACGTGAGATTTCTCTTACTAGAAGGATAACCAGCCTGGAGTGGAAGCATAAGGCGAGTTGTTCTAGGCGTGTATGGAAAGATTTGCAGAAGTACAGGGCTGAGCTAGATAGTATCACAACACAGCGATATTAAGTTGGAGGTCCCGAAAGTTTAAAAAAGTAAAAAATTTAAAAAAAAATTTTTTAAATGGGTCCGCGGCTGTCGGGTCGAAAACTGGATGCTCAATTTTGCCGGCGTCCAGCTTCCGAGCCGTGGCTGTCAGCGGGCTCAAGAACTGACGCCGGCAAAATTGAGCGTCAGCTGTCAAACCCGCTGACAGCCACCGCTTCCGTCAAAAAAGAGGCGCTAGGGACACGCTAGTGTCCCTAGCGCCTCTTTTTACCGCCGGGCCTAATTTAAATACATTAAGATACTGTATCGCGCGCACAGGAGAGTGGCCTGCGTACGCCGGGAGAGCAGGCGTTCGCCCGCTCTCCCGCGTTTTTACTGTTCAAAGCCCGCTTCTCCCACTGTTACTCCTTGCTTCAGATACCCACTTAGATTGCAAGCTCTTTGGGGCAGGGACTTACTATACCTGAATGCAAATAATGCTGTCACCTGCATTGAGCATCATTTGGAAAGGTAAGATAAAAATCTATTTATTTTTTGGTTACTTTCCTTGTCTGTTTGGACTCTTGATTTTGCCCTTCCTCTTTTCTATATGTTAAATTAATATCTTTTGAATTTTCACATTCCTACTGATTTTTCAAATTGCACCTCTCCTTCAGGAAACCCTTCCAGGGCTTTTTACTCCTGGGGGGATTCTGCAACAAAAAATTGAAAATTCTGCGCACACATTTTCTGAATTCTGCAAAATTCTGCAAATTTATTTTTCAAAATAACACAATATTTTTTGCAAATTCTTCTGCATTTCAGTGTAATCCAGTCCCTGGCAACTTGACACTGCTGGCAGATGAGCCAAGCTGGCAGGGACTGCTGCAGTTGTTGCTGACCTCTCCACCTGAGCATCCATACCAGGGCCCCTTCACTGCACGGGCTCTGATGCAACTGCACATCCACCTCTGTGACGTGGAAGTGGCTTCTCTAATGGTTGCATCATGCACTGCCGTATGGGAGACTTGGGATGAATCCCCAAAATGCTCACTGTCTCTCTTACATGATATCAGGCATATGCTTTCTCTCACATGCCATCTGCCACACACATGTTCCGTCTCCCACATACAACTGTCTCTCTAACACACACACAAACTCCCCCCCCCCCACACACACACACACATACAGACTCCCAGGTAGACACCTACCCACTGGCTCACAACAAACACAAGGGCTCAAACAGTCTCAGGGCCAGGGTCTCTTCTTTAGCCCCTCTCTTTCCCCCCTCCCCCCTTCTTTCTCTCTTTCTCTTTCCCCCTTCCCCCTTCCCCCTCCCCTCTGTTCCCCTTCACCTTCCCCCTCCTTTCTCCTTTTTCCCCCTCTTCTCCTTTCCCCCTTCCTCCTTTCTCTCTTTCCCCTTCCCTCTTTCTCTTTCCCCCTTCCCCCTCCCTCTTTCCCCCTTCCCCCTCCCCTCTGTTCCCCTCCCTTCTCTTTCTCCCTCTTCTCCCAGATAGACACCTACCCACTGGCTCACAACAAACACAAGGGCTCAAACATACAGTCTCAGGGCCAGGGCCTGGGTCTCTTCTTTAGCCCCTCTCTTTCCCCCTTCCCCTTCTTTTTCTGTTTCTCTTTCCCCTTCTCTCTTTCTCTCCCTCTTCTCCTCCTCTTTTTCCCCATCTTCTCCTTTCTCCCTTCTTTCTCTCTCTCCCTCCCCTCCCCCTGTTCCCCTTTTCTCTCTCTCCCTTTTCTCCTTTCTTTTTCCCCTTTCTCTTTCCCCTTCCCCTCTTTCCCTTTCCCCCTCCCCCTTTCTCTCTATTTTTGATTGTTTTTAGTTTTAAGCATGGTACAGCTTGCTAACCACAAGCCGCCGGTGCCGTGCTGCGATGCGATGCCCCCACTCTCCGTGTGCCACCCGACTTCGCTGTCCCGGATTGGCCGCTGTCCGTGCGCGGCATGCTTCCATCTTTTTTTTTTCCTTTTCCGGGGCAGGAGGTAATCACGAGGCAACGGTGCGAGGAAGGGCAGCGAGGGAGGCAATCTGCACGGCGGCGAGAAAATCTGCGGGAACTGTGACGAGCAAAGAAATCTGTGAGGTGAGGGAGGAAATCTGCATGAAGGAGGAATTCTGCGCAAATTCTGCATTCCACAATAGCGCAGAATTCCCCCAGGAGTAGCTTTTGCTCTCTGCTTATTTCTTAATCTTTCAACCCTTCCTTAGCGTTCTCTACCTTCCTTTTCAGGATCTGCCCTCCACATATACCTTTCTGTGATTTCTAGTTGCCCCCATCTCTTCTGCCTTGCTCTACATTACCTCCCTTATTTTGACTCTCTCCAATCATCGTTTTACTCTCACTCGTTCATGGAAAATGAAGAGTTTCAAAAGTTATTGTCAGGCCATTATTAGTGCGTTCCCGCACATTGAAGGTCAAGCCTCCATTTTCCTTTGCTATTTCAACTGAGATTTCAAAATAATGCTCATTAAACATATTAACTTCTGTCTTCTTGAAATCCAGACACTCTGTTAACCATCCTGAAGGAAAGGGATCACGTCTCTTTGTAATTCAAATCTTATACAAATACAATCTTTTCCGTGCTGGCATCGTCTACCGGATATTTTCATTTTTCATGCTTTGCAAGTCTGTACAAGAGTTGCTATTTCACCAGGCTCTGAAGTACAGTCCAGGACAGTGATGGAAAACTTTTCACTGGGATGATCTGTCAGTGATTCACACAAGACCTCTTGCTGCTTACAGGAGGTGACTGTCTGCACACAGCAGAATGCATTGCATGATATGCCTAGGCCATTAGTAATAATAATCACCTGTCACTAAAGACACTGAACAAATAAGCGTTAGGAATTGCCCAGGCATGTAGTTCATGAGAGAGGCCATCTTTCGTAGCAGAAGCAGATTAATTCTTCATGAATTAAATTATGATGAGAGTAAGTACTTCTCTGTTAACACTGGTTATTCTGAATACTTTTGTAAAAGTTACTTAAAATAATTAGTTACAAATAATAATAATAAAAGTTAGCAGGGACACAGCAGGAATAATTTTTTACATTTCATTTGCTTAGCTGATATAAAACCATAGGCATCCATCTAAATTTCAGTAGCATCTCTTTATCTTTTCAAAATACTTTTTAACCTAATTTCTGAAGTAAAGAGAGCTTATGAAATCGCTTTGTTTGTATGCGTCAGTTCTAATTTTTTTGTTTTGTGTCCTATCCACACCAATTTTTTCAGGGCATGCCAGGAGGAACGTGAGGATTTTGAAAGGGGTATTTTTACAGATCCACACATATATGCGAACTGCAGATGTGCACATTTGCATGTGATGGCATAATCAGTTGGAGGTGTGACTCCAAGGCTTAGAGTGGCTGGTACACTAGCAAGCAGGCCGATACAGTGCAGTGTGCTCCGACGGAGCGCACTGTTAGCCTTCTCTTGGACGCGCGTTTTCCCTTACCCCTTATTCAGTAAGGGGAGGAAAATGCACGTCCAACCCACGGCACCTAATAGCGCCCTCAACATGCAAATGCATGTTGATGGCCCTATTAGGTATGCGCGCGCAATTCAGAAAGAAAAATGTGTAGCCAAGTCGCACATTTTACTTTAAGAAATTAGCGCCGACCTTTGGGTCGGCGCTAATTTCTGGGAAAGTGCCAAAAAAGCAGAAAAAACTGCTTTTCTGTGCACCCTCCGACTTAATATCATAGCGATATTAAGTCGGAGGTCCCGAAGAGTAAAAAAAGTAAAAAAAAAAATAAAAATTTGAATTCAGCCCGAGGCTGTTGGGCCGAAAACCGGACGCTCAATTTTGCTGGTGTCCGGTTTCCGAGCCCGGGCTTGAGAACCGACGCCGGCAAAATTGAGCGTCGGCTGTCAAAACCCGCTGACAGCCGCCGCTCCTGTCCAAAAAGAGGTGCTAGGGACACACTAGTGTCCCTAGCACCTCTTTTTACCGCCTGGCCTAATTTAAATAAATTAACTTACTGTATTGCGCACACAGGAGAGCTCTCCCGTGCTCTCCCGCGTTTTTTACTGTATTGGCCCGAAGGTGAGGCTAATGGGCTTCAACTAGAACAGCGACAGATTGTCTTCTGCCTGCAATGGCCACCTTTCCCTTAGGTGGAGCCTTCAGGTGATTGCGGCCAGCAGGACTTAGACAAGAGGCCTAGAACCAAGTTCAAGCAGGAACACAGTTGCAGGCACACACAAACACTGAAAACTTGAAGACTATAAGACATGAATCAGAAAATCTGAAGAAGCAAGGTTTGTACCGGAGTCAACAGAGCAAAAACAACTTGGGAATCGAGACTCCAATGGGCCAGAGAATGAGATACAATCTCTAGGTACATTCTGACTAGAAATTATATGTGTCCAAACAGGAAACAAGATGACTGTCAGCAGGAAGTTGTGGGCTATAGAGCTAGGAGGACTGACCAGATAATCCCAGAAGCCCACAGAGATCTCTGCTGGCGAGAGGCAAGAAATGCCTATTAGGACCTCCCACTGCACATCCAGAAAAACAGGCACCTTTAGTACTGGATGGAATATTTTGTTATCTTATTGCTTTGATGGTTATATCTCTACAATAGTTATTGTCATAGAAGTGTAGGGACATCCCTGGGCTCCCCATCAGTATTGATTTACTATGCCTAGTACAGGGATTGCAATGGTATATTCCATGTCTAAGGGTATATCTTTGAGTGTGCAAGAGATGGAATTGTATAAAGAAGAAAGCAGAGATCCCAGCAAGAGAAAGTGGGACTTGGTCAGGATCTTGTCTAGGACCAAAAGGCTACTTTATTCCAAGGCATGGTAAGAGGGGAAGAATTGTCCTGTGTAGAAATATCTCTTAAATGTCTCCAGATGCATTCTGGAAGACGCAGACAATGATTTGCTGTAAATTCTGATTGGATTTAACTAACCTAATCATATTCGCAGAGTATCTATCTGGTAACATAAATAACAAGAGATGAGTCTTGCTTAAGTTTGAGAAGCTTTCCAGACAAGGATCTTCAGGTGTTGGGATCTCTTTTGGGGGTGAAGCATTGCAGAGAATTTCCCACAGGAGTTCTCTGCATATAAGGTGGCAGATAGGGACAGTGGGAAGTTCTGAAACCCCAAATAATATTTCCCGCAACCTAGTAGCATGTATTTTTGGACCCTCAGTAGTGTCAGTCACTGAGAAAACTGCCAGGACTGCTTAGCTAGGGGGTGAGTTGGACAAGAAACCAATTGCACATGTTTTGGAAACGGATTGTATAGATGCCATTTAAGTTAAATGTGCTGTATATGAAAACTTTTCAATGGAATATTTTTATTTGCATTAAAGACTTTTCCATGAAGTATGGTAAGCATCAATAGTGTCCTGAAGTCTATTTCCACCCTCCACCCTGATGAGACGCAATCCCCCAAATCCCCCCTTCTTACAGAAGACAGAGAAAGGGAGGCTACATATTGTAACTAATGATAGAGATATTATTAAAAAAATCAAAGTAACTAGAGTAGGTACCTACTGGGATCCTTACTAAGGAGTGTGGCCTAGTTGCAAGGTCAGGCAGTGCAGTGTAAGTTAGAGGACTGTACCATCTTTACCACAGTACTTCCTTGGGAAGTTGCAGCAATAGTTTATTCCCAATTCTATATCATAATGTGACCTCAAGTGTCTGTGTGGAATTTTTAGTTAAAAGATTGAGAGAGCAGGGGCCTTTTACCTCCTATTCCTTTACATATACCATACAGGACTTCTTGTTGAGGAGCTTGGGCCTTGGGGGAGATAATTGCTACTAGTTCACTCTCTGTGGTTGAGGAATTCTCTTATTGTGATTTCTGGTTTGTGGAGGGAAGTGTTTTGTTTCACCCTTCCCATCAGGAGAGAGGGCAAAAGCCATCTAATATCTGGGCTAAAGCCCCATTTGCTCTAAGGCCTTGCATCTAGCAGCACAGACCCTGATAGTATTTTATTTTTAGTAGTCAGGTGTTGTACTGTATGTTTGTGATTAGAGGTTTCTCTGACGTTTTTGGAGCCTTTAGGATTATCCCTATGTCTCTTAATTAGATACACTCAGTTGCATGTCTGGCATATCTTGGAAAAGGGCGTAGACACCCATCCGGTGCTATACTGGGGTAGCAGATTGAAGAAGTGCTAACAATCTGATGCTCACCCAGCAGAGACAGAGAGGAGGTACCAACCAGATACAAAGGTGAGAGGAGGAAGGTGGAAGAACAAGTGAGATCAAGCAGTGGGTCCCAGGTATGGAAGAGGAATCATTTGAAGAATAGGTACAATTGTTTCACAGTATCCAGGAACTGCCCTAAAGTACCAGAATGAAACAGAGGTGGCACCAGGGAAGAATCTGAGGACCACAGACAGAAAATGAATGTGATAAGAAGAAAATGTATATACAGTGCCAAACTTTCAGCTTGACACAAATGATTCAATAAAGTTTTATGTTGTAACATCATTCTGGAGTTCCGGCTGTTATTGGTACTTATAATGTCAATGAATGCATAACAACTAGGGCCTTGAAGGTTTATAAGAAGATAAGAATATAAGAAATTGTTATGCTGGGTCAGACCAAGGGTCCATCAAGCCTAGCATCCTGTTTCCAACAGTGGCCAATCCAGGCTACAAGTAGCTGGCAAGTACCCAAACACTAAGTATATCCCATGCTACTGATGCTAGTAATTGCTAGGGATGTGAATCATTTTTTGACGATTTAAAATATCGTCCGATATATTTTAAATCGTCAAAAATCGTTAGGGCCACGATACAATACCAATTCCCCCGATTTATCATCAAAAAATCGTAAATCGGGGGAAGGGGGAGGGCAGAAAAACCGGCGTCGTTCAGCGGGGGTCCGGAACCCCCGCTGAACGACGCGTATGGCTGGCGCCATTTTCCGTATGGAAAATGGCGCCGGCAGGAGATTGACTGCAGGAAGTCGTTCAGCGGGGGTCCGGAACCCCCGCTGAATGACCTCCTGCAGTCGATCTCCTGCCGGCGCCATTTTCCGTACGGAAAATGATTTGCGGCAGGAGATCGTTTTCCGGACCCCCGCTGGACCCCCAGGGACTTTTGGCCAGCTTGGGGGGGCCTCCTGACCCCCACAAGACTTGCCAAAAGTCCAGCGGCGGTCCGGAACGACCTCCTGCAGTCGAATCGTGTTGGTCTATGGCCACCGCCATTTTGCGCCGCCATTTTGAAAAATGGCGCCGGCTGAAGACAACACGATTCAATTGCAGGAGGCCGTTCCGGACCGCCGCTGGACCCCCAGGTAATTTAAGGCATTTGGGGGGGTTCGGGAGGGTGGGGGATTTAATTTAAAGGGTCGGGGGTGGGTTTTAGGGGGTTTTAGTGTGCCGGCTCACGATTTTCACGATTTTCACGATACTTTAAACACCCAAACGGCAACAATACGATTCCCTCCCCCTCCCAGCTGAAATCGATCGTTAAGACGATCGAGGACACGATTCACATCTCTAGTAATTGCAGTAGCTATTTTCTAAGTCAACTTGATTAGTAGCAGGTAATTGACTTCTCCTCCAAGATCTTATCCAAATCTTTTTTAAACCCAGCTACACTAACTGCACTAACCACATCCCCTGGCAACAAATTCCAGAGTTTAATTGTGCGTTGAATAAAAAAGAATTTTCTCTGATTCGTTTTAAATGTGCTACATGCTAACTTCTATTATCCGAAAGAGTAAATAACTGATTCACATATACCCGCTCTAGACCTCATGATTTTAAAGACCTCCATCATATCCCCCCTCAGCCGTCTCTTCTCCAAGCTGAACAGCCCTAACCTCTTTAGTCTTTCCTCATGGGGGAGCTGTTCCATCTCCTTTATCATTTTGGTCGCCCTTCTCTGTACCTTCCCCATCACAACTATATCTTTCTTGAGATGCGGCGACCAGAATTGTACACAGTATTCAAGGTGCGGTCTCACCTTCCTCATAACAGAGTCCATTAGGGTTGTGTGAATTTAAGTATTGAGTGTAGCTCCATTCACCTTAAGGATAGACCATGTAAGGGTTACTCTGGTAGCAGTTACTGTTTTGTTTTACATCTTTTGGGCATTTTCACAATTGAGTTTTTAAAACATTCAAATACCATTTTAAAGAAATCGTGTTTTATTCATAGCTGCCAAGGAAACTATGTGCTTACAGCAAATGTAACTAAAAGCAGTGAAAATGTAAGTTACATTTTATTGGAAAAAGACATCACATTAGTAACTCAAGTACTCGTTAAGAAGTGACTTAATGCATTTTGATGCCAGAAAGGAGAATGAGGTAACTAGCTATTTGGGATGGTCAACTATGACGAGGAGGTCCTCTAACAGCCTCTACATACCTTCTCAGGCAAGTGCACCTTACTTAGGGGCAGATTTTTAATCTTACATGCGCGCATGTTATAAAATCCGGGGTCGGCGGTCGGCGCGCGCAAGGGGGATGCACACTTGTGCACCTTGCGCACACCGAGCCCTAGGGGTGGCCTCGGAGGGAGCTTTCCTTTCGCTCCCCCTCCCACCTTCCCCTCCCTTCCCCTATCTAACTCACCCCTTGCTCTATCTAAATCCCCTCCCCCCCCCCCCATCTTTATTGCAGGAGTTATGCCTGCCTCTGGTAGGCGTAACTTGTGTGCGCCGGCCAGCTGCCGGCGCACCAACCCCCAGCACAGCCGCTGTGCTGGAGGACTTGAGACTGCCCCCGGACCGTCGCGCCCCCCCCTGGCCCGCCCCTTTTTCAAAGCCCTGGGAGATACGCGTGCCGCCGAGCCTATGCAAAATAGGCTCTGCGCACGCGGGGGGTGGGGGGGAGGTTTAAAGGGTTACACGTGTATCCCTTTGAAAATCTACCCCTTAGAGCTGGCACTGTGGCTCCTCACCGTTGGCCAACCCCCTGTGTTCTGTAAATTTCTGCTTTTCCTAGGTCCCAGGGTGTGGCTGGTTTAAGTGGAGTCTGGGTCTCGCCCACTTCCGAAGCTCCACCCAGGGGATATCCTTTTCTTTTTTTCCATTTTTTTCCTTTCTTGACCAACTTTATTCTTGCCTGCTTGTCTTCATCTCTGGGGCTGCTGTGATGTCTGTTTCCCTGGTTGTTTGTTCCTCTTGTGGCAGGATATATATATAATCCCCCAGTTAAATATCTCTTCCAGGGCCAGTGGAAAGGTATCAGGTGCCACCCACAACTTACATTCCAGCTGAGAGAAGAGGAGAGGGCAGGGAAAACAGCAGCAGTGGCCACAATCACCAGCTGTCTGTGGGCCAACATACAAGCGGAGAAAATAAGAGCGCCTGCCCTCCAACATGCACCCAGCCACCTCTCCTGGGCGCGCAATCCTGCATTTAAATGAGGGGGTCGCACTAAAAAGAAGGTGCTAGGGACAATAGCGCGTCCCTAGCGCCTCCTTATTAGCAGAAACCCAGGAAAGGTATCAGTGGGTTCAGGAAACCGACGCTCAATTTTACGAGGGTTGGTTTTTCCGAAACTGCCAACAGCCATGGGTTAGGAAAATGGTTGCCAGTAAAATTGAGCGTCCGTTTTCCTAACCTGACCGGCCGGCACATTTTTTTTTTGTAACATTTTTGGTTCCTCTGACTTAATATCGCTAGGATATTAAGTCGAAGAGTGTACAGAAAAGCAGTTATTTTCTGCTTTTCTGTACACTTTTTCGGGCTGTTCAGAAATTAACGCCCTCGGGCAGACGTTAATTTCTGAGTGTGAAATTTATTTCCAGTATCCCGGGTTCATAATTAATAGCCTCATCAACGTGCATTTGCCTGTGATGAGTGCTATTAGTTTCGGGGTGGGTTGGACGCGCGTTTCGATGAGCTAAACCCCTTACAGTATAAGGAGTAGTGGACGCGTGTCAAAGGCGCACGTCCAACCACGTGTTAAACAGTGCGCTCAGCTGAGCACACTTTATAGTATCGGTCTGATAGCAGTGAGGAAGAGGGCAGTGGAAGACTGAGTTGGCAATGGATGGGAGCACATCTTGACAGCTCCCATCCAATCAAACGCAGAGAGAGAGAGATTTGGCAAGAAAGAGACAGTGGAAGCGCTTCAGCTTAAGCTGCCATTATTGGGGAGCAGCGAGGTAGACCCAGAAGTAACAGGTCTTCCTGATAAGAGGATGGGCACAGGGTTGCCACCACCCACTATACAAACTGAGCGTTTGCATGGGGCAGCGACTCCTAGAGGGGGGTGGTGCAGCCCAATTCATTATCGCCGCCCCCACCAAACTCCCTCTGCCCATGCAGCCAGATATCGCCACTGTCATGTTCCCCTCTCTTTCCCTTCTCCCCCAGGGCTCTGCTGAGGAGCTCCCTCTCCCTCCACGGCCCTCCGCTGCCTCTGAGCTTCCTCTTCCTCCCTGCCTGACACTGCTGCTGCTGCTGCTCCCGGATCCTGCAGCCCACAGCAGTAGCAGCCGCCCAGCTTCTGGGGTTCCACACCCGCCTCCTCTTGAGTTTCGGGAACCTGCCGCCCGCCACCATTGCTGCCCCGCATTCCTTCTCGCCACTGAGCTCCCAGGGCCTGCAGCCACTGCCACCGCACGCCCTCTTCCCGGTTAACCTTGATGCCCACTCTCTCTTCCCCAAGTTCCTCTCCAGCAGGGAAAGCAGAATTCATAATACAGAATTTGTTTCCCATAAGGAAGGAGAGAGGAAGCACAATGAGAGCTTAAGGTCGAGGAGAGAGGAAAAAGGATGAGAGCTTTGGAGGAGGAAAAAGGAACACAGTGAGAGTGGAGGAGTGTATGGGAAGAAGGGTACCTGATGTATGGGAAAGCTTTCTGGGACTCGGGCATGGGGAAGACACAATTTGGACTGGGGAACAGCAAGAATGAGGGCAGGGGAAGCAGGCTAGAGGACCTAGGATGGAGGCAGAGGATCAGAGACTAAGAAATAAGGGACTGGGAAGAAGGGGACAGAGACCTCCTGGATAAAAAGCTACATGATGATTTAGAAAAGACAGTTTGCACTTAATATGGAAAAAAACTGAAGGTTTACTGCAAGGAGTTATTGTAAACTGCTCGCCATTATACATACTGTCACGATGAAGACTTCAGGCTATTAAAATGTATTGCTTCACAGATAAATTGTATACTAAATAGGCTGCCTATACTTCTTTGAGGTAACCAATTGAGGTAAAGTACAATGTATCTGCAGTCCCTCTGAATATATCAAATCAGTACTACCAAAATAATCAGAGGAATATATGTAATATAATCACTCAATATTTTCACAATCATATATATTTTTAAGTTTATTCACAACATATTTTACAATATCTTTAAACAATTTTTGCACACTCAACATGTAATGTTACATCAACTATATGCCCCACAAAACGCCAATTTGTGAAACCACTGGCTTTCCCACCATCATATTAGCGACCTAAGCATTCATACCTAAATGCATACACACTCATACACTCATATATATCCCACCATCCTATATAAAAACATACAAAATAAGGAGAAAAAATCCTAGAACACCAATAAAACTCTTATTAGGAAATCAGGCTGCTATAGATCCCTTCGCAGAAATGACATGCTAGCCAATGACCTCACCTCAGTCACATATGCAGAACACAGACAGACCCTCACCAAATACAGAATAAAGAGATCAGAAAGTATAAACAGAAACGTGCTGAGAAGAACTGAACTGGAACCCACAACAAGCCAGCCTCTACATGCAGATTAACAATGGAAAGCAGAAACATTACCATTCTTCATAAAAACATTAAATAATAAAATCAAGAAATATAAAGCAATCATAACAGTAAAATCATATTCATAAAAAGAATAAATATTTCAAACAGTTAATGAAAGAATATACAAAATTTCCCAAACACCAATAAGATATTTCAAAACATCTGAATAATAAAAAAATCCAATAATTAAAAAATGTTCTATTCCCCCCAAAATAAAATATTTCAAAAGAGCAAAATTATCAAATTACACCCAATAATTAAAATGAATAAGGATTTAAAAATTTCCTGCTCTCCATATCTGTTATCTTTTAGAAAAGGTTTGGATAAGTTCTTGGAGGAGAAGTCCATTACCTGCTATTAATTAAGTTGACTTAGAAAATAGCCATTGCTGTTATTAGCATCAGTAGCATGGGTAGACTTAGTTTTTGGGTTCTTGCCAGGTTCTTATGGCCTGGACTGGCCACTGTTGGAAACAGGATGCTGGGTTTGATGGACCCTTGGTCTGACCCAGTATGGCATGTTCTTATCTTCTTATCTTCTGATTTTCATTCACTCTAAGATTATCGTGGACAAATTCTATGTTCTCTCTTACACACACACACACACACTGTATCTGTAAGGGAGAGGGAGTCTGTATGTATTAGAGAGAGTGTGTGAGAGAATGAATGTGTTATTATTGTGTGTGTGTGTGTGTGTGTGTGTGTGTGTGTGTGTGTGTGTGTGTGTGTGTGTGTAAGAGAGAACATAGAATTTGGGAGTCCCTACCTTCCCCAATCCACGATAATCTTAGAGTGAATGAAAATCAGAAGATAAGAACATGCCATACTGGGTCAGACCAAGGGTCCATCAAACCCAGCATCCTGTTTCCAACAGTGGCAAGTCCAGGCCATAAGAACCTGGCAAGAACCCAAAAACTAAGTCTACCCATGCTACTGATGCTAATAACAGCAATGGCTATTTTCTAAGTCAACACACACACACACACACACAATAATAACACATTCATTCTCTCACACACTCTCTCTAATACATACAGACTCCCTCTCCCTTACAGATACAGTGTGTGTGTGTGTGTGTGTGAGTGTGCACCTGTGAGAGCCTATATGTGACACATGGGCTCTCACAGGCACACAAACATACACACAGCCTCTCACAGACACATGCGTACACACACATCGGCTCTCACACAGACACACATGCACAAATACACAGGCTCTCAGACACACACATGCTCTCAGCCACTCATATACATGGCCTCCAGTTGTCTTTGGGCCATGATGGGATGAGTTCCACCATGGCTTTGCGTGCCTCCTGATATCTTCGGGCCGTACGACCCACTGGCCTTCCAGATTTGGGAAGGGGGAGAGCGAACTTGTGTGCACACATAGACATTCAGGCATACACAAATGAAACATGGGCCTCTCCAATGGCCGCTGGCGGCTTGAGCAACAGCAGCTTGCAGCCTCTCTCTCCTTCTTCGGCTGCCAGCAGCCCCGCAGCCTCTCCTGCTGCCGCCAGCTCGCCGCCTCCCCCAGATGAGCTGCTCCGTGCAAATGCATGGTATGCACATCTGGTCACGCCGGGCCTGCATCTAGACAAATGCAGGCAGATACACCATATCCAGGCAGAGAGAGATACCATTAGACAGACCATACCACACACAGACCCAGAAACAAGAAAGACACCAAAACAGACAGACAAATGATAAGAGTGGAACATTTTTCATTTAAAAAAAAACTCAGATCCCTGCTAAAATGTCTAGGAGCTGGGAAAAACCATCCCACCCTGCCCAACAATTGTTTGTACTTTTACTGTTTTCATTAATTGTTCCTATTTTTCTCTTTTTTTTTTTTGTATTTTTTCTTAGTTTGCTCATTTTGCCATATTTTATTTTGTTTAACATTCTCTTCTTTTTTTTACACTCTTTGCTTTTATTCTCTCTCTCCAACTCCCTTTTCCCACCTCATCCTCCTTCCCACTCCACCTCTTCCCTCTTTCTGGCCTCTCTGTCCATGTCTTTCCCCTACTTCACCACTTCTTTTCCACTGGCGGGCAGCAACTGCGATCTATCACCCTAAGGGGCCGATGCAAAAATGTTGCGCTGAAAGCGGACGCTGTGTTGCCGATTGGTCCCTTTACTGTCACAATCAGTGAAAGGACCAATCACCTTTCAGAAGGCTGTCCTGAAAGTGGATTGGTCCTTTCACTGACAAATGTCAGTGAAAAGGACCAATAGGCAATAAGTGAAGAAGTGAATAAATTAATATTAAGTGCTTAATATTAAGTGCTTGATTGTGCATTGAGTGATTTATACACTCCTTCTGGTGCCGGTAGTCAGGTTTGGAGAATGGACACTGAATTTATCAGCGTCCATTTTCCTAACCCCTGCCAGGGCTTTTTTAAAACTTTTTTATTATTATTATTTTTTAAAGAGTTGTTCCTCCTACTTAATATCCCAATAATATTAAATAGGAGGCAGTACTGAAAAGCAGTTTTTTCTGGTTTTCTGTACTAGTTTTAGTAGCGCTCAGCAATTAACGCCTGCTCCTTCAGTATCATTCAAACTCCCTTCCCCCCCTATTTAAGCACTCTACCTAGCTAATAAAGTTTTATGGACTTTTCCTCCAGGAGCTTCTCCAGACTTCTTTTAAACCCCTATATGCTATTTGCCTTGACCACAATTTCTGACAATAGATTCCACTGCTTGATTGTGCATTGAGTGAAAAAGTACTCTCTCTCTCTCTATGATTTGTTTTAAATCTGTTGGTTGTTAGTTTCTTGGTGTGTCTCCTTGTTTTAAGTATTTTTTGAAAGAGTAACTGCTTTTTATTTGCCCGTTCCACCCCATTCAATATATTATAAACTTCTATCATGTCCCCTCTCAGTCATCTCTTTTCCAAGCTAAGGAATCTTGGCCTGCGTAGCCTCTCATCACAGGAGAAATGTTCCATTGCCTTTATCATTTTTTGTTGCCCTTCTCAGCACTTTTTCTAGTGCCACAATATCTTTTGTGAGAACTACACATCATACTCAAGCTATGGCTAGGGTTGCCAAATTTTCCAAGGAGCAGGAACAGACACTGGGGGGGGGGGGAGGGGGGGAGGGGCAGCCACAACCATCCCCCGCTTTTTCCCTTTCAAATCGAGCATCGATTTTTTACTAGACAGATTCTGCCTGCCTGTCTTTGGGGATTGGGTACTACTCTCTTCTTCCTCTGACTCCCAGAAGGACAGCTCGAAGCAGCGGCACAGCTGTGGGAGAGGCAGAGGAGGAGGAGGAGAGTCAAACCGAGCCCCAAAAACAGACAGGTGGTTGGAGCGATGCCAGGCTGCCGCCACTGATTGGCCCCCACCTTGCCTGATGGGTGTTACAGTGTCCTTCTAACTGGACATTGTACAACAGGCTGCAAAACTGGGCAGATGATCATCCTAGCTGTGGACACCTATGGATGGATATAGAGGCAATATGATATTTTCCCGTTTTATTGTCAATTCCTTTACAGATCATTTCTTAGCATTGTAATGACCTCCACTGCACGATGAGCTAAGATTTCTATATATTGTCCACAAGGACTCCAAGGTCCTTTTCCTGGGTGGTAACTCTCAATACAGCACCCAGCATTATGTACCTGTAGTTGGGATTATTTTTTCCTATGTGCACATTATATTTCATCTGCTATTTGGTTGCCCAGTCTCCTAGTCTCAGAAGTTCCTTCTGCAGTTTCTCACTATCTGTTGCTGTTTTAACAATTTTCAATAATTTTGTGTCATCTGAAGATTTGATCAGCTCACTCCTTACTCCTTTGTCCAGATCATGTATGAATCATTTCAGAAAATACAAAAACACTCTAGAAGGAAACATGTAAAATAAATAGCTAGTATTGTAGGTGAAATTCAGCTGCAGCATTTTTTTTTCTCAGTTCAGTTCTGTGATGTCAACAGCTGTGTAAAATCCTGACTGCTGCTTTTGGCAAACAGTCCAACAACTATGCAGATGAGATCTTTCTAATGTATTTTGTTTGTGATTTACCCGACCCAAAATATACTGGATGCATCGCAATGAAAACAGCAGAGGTTACAAAAACAAATGTATGTTTGTGAATATGTAGATAGCTTTCTGTGTCTGTTTTATTTACAAAATTACCTACATTTTTATTTTCTAATACTATTGCTTTAAAAAAGGAACCAAGAATGTCTCAGAAGCAGCAAAGCTGCAATAAACTGTCAATGTGGAAAAACATTTACAGAAATGAACACAAAAAAAAAAAAAGAAACAAACAAACAAAAGAAAAGGAAGACGAGGAGTTTTTTTTTATTTTCGCAAGACAGTTGAATGGCAAACGATTCCTGATAAAAGATGGTCATTTTGAATGACAACTATTATGTCCAAGGGGAGTTTCCGTTCTTTTTTTATTATTCTTTTTTTAATGATTATTTCTGGATGGCTTGTAATCGTGATGAGTCAAAACTAGATTGGTACGGCCAAAAAGACTTGAACATAGTGGTACAAATGGTCTGTCAGTCAAAACAATGACTCTAATCCCCCCCATTTAAAACAGCTTTGAAAACTCCTCCAATAGACGATCCCAGGACCATAAGCCTAAGTAATTCATTCAGGGCAACATGCAAACCCCGCACGCAGGAGTTTGCTAACTTTAGTACACGGACAGCTGCGCAGGCATGTGATTATAATACAAGGTGCAGTCGTTTCGTCCAAAAATGAATCACCACAATAAATATTTATTGCAATCTAAATTAGTCCTTTCTGTTAGGTGTGAAAAAAAGCCACAGTGCTGGCTTTTTTTTTTTTTTTCAACGCGTGGGGGCATCGGGATCCGCTTAGCGCATTTCCCCGGCCTAAATGTATTTCACGGCGGGAACATCCATCCCATTGGTTCCAAGTCCCCCCTTCCCCTTAAAGGGAAATTCTTCTCTGCCTTTCGTGTCAGAATTCAGCGTTGCTTGCTAGGACATTCTCGCTGCCTCTCCTTCCCTTCACAGGCGGCGGCGGATCTGACAATTCATCCCATCAGATCGCCTTTCGTGCTGCTAGTAAGGCCCTGGCCATTCTCAGCACGAGGCGCCGTAGAAAGACAGCGGCTCGCGTTCCAATCAGAACGTGTGCGTGTTCTGCCGGGGGCGGAGCTTGCTGCTAGGGGGCCGGCGCAGCGCTTTCCAGGCGATCCCGGCAGCTGGACGGAGAAATGGGCGTGGCCGGCAGTGCAAAAACTGCCTCTGCTGCTATAACCTACCCCGGGGGTCTTCAAAATGAGCCGAAAATTTAGGGGGGTGGGGGAATCCAAGCCAGCACTGTTGATCTCGCCTGTCTTTAATTAGCTGCCAAACCTGACGCCTTGGGTCCCCTAAGACCTGGGCGTTGCTAAATGCTTCTTAACGAGGGCTCCTTTCTCATGACAAAGGGGCCGCTGAAAGGCTGCTATTAGGGCTCATTCAGCGCGCGCTCCTTACAGACTCGCTGTCTGCTGGCCTGAATGCCCCAGCTGCCCCGTCACGCCCTGGCATTGGCATTCAAATCTCGGCCCTGCCGCGGCAGAGGGGGGCACGGCCTCAGCGGACCCTTGGGCAATCCGACGGGGTCTCAGGAATGCAAACGCACTCCCTCCGGGTTCTCCCTTCTTTGCCTGGAGCGGGCTCGTGTTGTCCGCCTGTGCCCTCGCCAGGTTTCAGTCGGAAACTAAACGCAAAGGCGCTCCCCGGTTCTTCCAGGGGACGGGGGCTTTAGCGCTCTGCGTGGCAGGGAAGGACTGGATAGAGAGGGCTCCCCATGCATCCATTTCAGCTTTCTCTGCTGCTTTAAGAATGGAAGAAAATGCGGACAAAAAGGGGAAGGAATACAGGAGGAAAGTTAAAAAGAAATATTCTGCTATTTCACTGAAGCCAACCACGTAAAAATAATTATTCACCCCAAGGATACCCAACAAGCCCTGCATCTCTTTAACCAAACGCAAGGCACCAGCTCCGGCCTGTTTCTTCTGTTCATGCCGGTGGCCTGGCGGGGCTTGTTTGTGGCTAATGGCTCTGCGAGACGTTCAATCGCTGATCCCCGAGTCCTTTCTTAAAATCATCCAGGCTGCCGTTCTCGGGACGGCTGTTTCCCCACTTTGTGTCGTGGTGGAAGAGAAAACGCGCTTAAGGCCATTAAATAAGAAATGGAGCTGGGGCTGGGTTTTATACACTGAGGATTCCCAACATTGGAGGCTTTGGTTAGTCCATTCCAAAACAGGGAGTTAAACCTTTCACTGAAGAGTTCTCAGGGAAACGTTGTATTCCTGTATTTGGAATGGACTAACAGCCAGGAAAAAGCGTGTTTGCAACGTGGCGAATTAAAGACAAATTCTATTATTATAATCATATTAATGCAGTGTTATTGCTGTGTTAGTCTAATTGAAAATTGCAGTTATAAAACAGCATTACTTCCAATCTGGTTTGGTTTCTAAGGTATTCCATCTGGAGTTGAAACGGGCAAATCTGCAGATAGAAAAATAAAAAGTGCATCCGTTCAATCTGTCCATTTCCATAGGTCTGGCGGGAAGAACTCGCCTGGAGATTACTTGCACGACTCATTCTTAAATGCTGATCTGCTAAGCTCTCTCGGCAGGCGGGTCAGGCTCAGCGTGGGTGGGTGGGTGTGAAGGCCGTTCAGCGACCTGTCCTCAAGTCTAGGGTCATCTCCTGTGTTACTCTACAGCAAACGCCCACCGAACCCATTACCACGCTGGAAGTTAGCATCCAGGCGGCTCTCGCCTTAGGACGTGGCCTTGTGTTTCAGGTGCAATACAGTCGGTTGTGAATCCGTTCAGGCCACGGTTTTGGCAGGACCCTTCCCCAGAGACCACAGTACTAATAGTACCTTCATCAGATCGCGGCTATTGTTCTGCTTGATAGACTGGAAGCTTTATGTAACCTGACTCTCAAATTACTTTTAAACGTCCAAATTCAGGATTTTTTTTTGAAGGATAGCATGCGCTTAGAAGGATAAAGTGTTAATTAAAAAGCGCATTGCATGACGTTGGGGGAAGAAGCCGATTTGCTTAAATTCTTTTGTACGTTTTGTTTTCATAAAAGCTAGAAACACATGCATTTAGCTTGTTATCCCCATTATTGTGGGATTATAATTTTGGTGGGATAATAGAATTTCTGAGTGACATCCGCAAGTGATGTGTTTACCTTTTCATGTGGGATTACAACGCTTTTAAGATGATGTCGGGACCTATCTGTTTCTACTGCACTGCTGCTACCCTATCTTTTTTACAAAAATTGTACCATATATTTTAGATGTTTTGTGGTGTATGGAGCTGTGGACGTACCCATCATTATATCTCATCCCTGGAAGC
Organism: Rhinatrema bivittatum; assembly: GCF_901001135.1. Lineage (NCBI taxonomy): Eukaryota > Metazoa > Chordata > Amphibia > Gymnophiona > Rhinatrematidae > Rhinatrema > Rhinatrema bivittatum. Next base: position 241,547,868 of record NC_042615.1, read on the forward strand.
ACCATTTCAAAACATCACAGGTGTGGGAATTTTACACACACGTATATATTTATTAAAATAGGCTGTTGCAGATATATAATTTTTCTCTCCGGTATGTGCTTGTGTTCCGGTTGGTATGATTTATTTAGAACTTTTTTTTTTTTTTTTACATAATATTCTTCCTTTTATCAGTGGAGAAAGTATGTTTTAGCAAAGGTAGATAACTTTTGAACTTAAATTAATGTACCTGGCCTAGTACTTCTGGATGAAGCGAGTAACAAGTCTTTTAAAATAACTACTTAAATAAATAATGTCTATGGAGAAAGCATATTTCCAGTAGGGAAGGCATGGATTATAAGAGCAGACTCATGTCTTTCTTTTCTTTTTGATCACTATGTTAAAAAGTCATGAGAAAAGGGCAGCACTACAGTGCCAATCACCAGAACTATCATATTAAATGTTTCCAACTATAAATCATGAGGCCCAAACATTATCAGCAAGTTAATAGCCAAGTAACACTAAATAAATGTGTATTTATGCAACTCTGGCATGCTGGTAAATCAAGTGAAAATTGTATTAAATGGCATCATTAAAAAACTCACAACAGATTTCCATCTTCATTTATAATAACAGATACCCTGCCATATATCCGAGCATCTTCAGGAGTAAACATGAAAAACTCCTTAAAGAAGATCTGTACTTTTCTTTTAAATATATGCTTCTTGCTGCATAATCATATTTTAATTTAAAAAATACTAAGCCCATACTTTGGATTGGGGTTTTTAAAAAATGAAAACTCTGACTGAGAATATAGCCTTGAGAGAGATAAAATTTAAGATGATACACAGAATATATAATCACCCCCGTTCAAGCGTTTAAAGTAGGCTCAACTAATTCTGATTAAGTGCCCCAAATATTTAAAAAATAAAGGCACCTATATCCATTGTATTGGATATGCACTAAGACAGAGGAATTTGGGGACCACATTATGCATGAGCTAAGTTCCATGGTTAAGTTTACACTCTTTATGTCATTACAACTCTGTATATTTGAAATACCAGATAAAACTTTTTCCTATGGAAAGTACTTCTAATAGCTAGAACTTGCATATTGAGCAAATGGCTAGATGATACAGCACCTAATCGAACAATGTGGAGAATAAAAGTACATCAGATGATGGTAATGGAACATTTGTCTGCACAAGATGGCAAACCACAGAGTTGGGAGAAATTTCTGCAAATATGACAATCCTATATTAATAATCTGCCAAATAAAATTGGCAATATGATTTTTAATAGCCAAATGAAAAATAAAATTAGCTAATTTTTTGGATTTAAATCATTAATAGTGATAGTTTATATTTAAATAAATAGACCAAGTTCTATGTTCTTATTTATGGTAATGATTAGCATTTACAATATTAAGCATTGACAAAATAAATTGAGATGTTACCCTTTTATTTCTCTTTGGTGAATGATGGGGTGGGGTATAGGAGGGGAGGGTAAGAGAAGGGAATTAGATTTTATAGTTCTTATGTTAATATTTACTTTTACTATTTTTTGAAATACAACTTTAAAAAGCAGGGAGAGAATAATGTTGTAAGTTAGGATTAATTGTATAACTTAGTTTTTTTTGTTATTCTAGTAAACATTGAAACATTGTTATATTGCTCATTGCAATTTGTAACAGTTGATTTTATTTTTAAATACTAATAAAAATGATTGAACATACATAATTGTAAAACTGCACTACTATACTTCAGTTGTGACCAATAACCTGCAGGGAACAGCAGTTACTACCCTTAACCAACAGAAGGAATGGGATTACTACCCTTAACAAGCCTTGATGCTTTTCACTCAACTGCAACATCGCTCTTTGCTTTGAGGGTAGAGGGAGGGGAAGAGGAAACAACCAACAGGGACCCTGACTTTTATGGTCTGGGGTACTAATACGCAGACATAAGGGAGAAAGCATGTATAAGCAATACACATCAGGCAACACTGAATTTTCAAGGAGGCTCATCACCCAGTAAAAATGTTGCTAGCTATAAATTTTGTATAGGTTATCTATCATAAGGCTTGGGGATACCCGCACTGAGCAACAGTTGCTACCCTGAAGAGAAGCATGGGGTAACCTGCACGGTGTGACAGATACCACCATAAAAAGCTTCTTGGGCAAACTGGATGGACCATTTGGTCCTTTTCTGCCATCATTACTATCTTACTATGTATGACATCATAGCTTGGTTTGCCCCAATGTAGAAAACTTAGGGGCATCAGGTGCAGTCTTTGGTTCTAAGGTTTGGGGATGAAGCTGCTTTATCATTATTATTATTTAAAAATCAAAGATTTCATCATTCAGTGGGCAACAACAGGAAGTATTTAAGTCAGGGAAAGAAGTCTGACTTTACATCTTTATCTAAAAGTTCAAAAATTAATATTAACACCGGGGCAAGACTATTTTAGGGTTAGTTGCTAGTGTTAAATGGATAAATACATTTCACATACTGCTACTGCACATAAAATGTATTTATATAAGACCAAAGAGTTGTGTACAACAAAGGATACAAATATCTACCAGATTTGTGAAGAATAGATGTGCAATACCTGCAGAAGCCTCCAAAATTTGCTAACAGTTAAAGACTCGGAAATAGGGCGCCTATGGAGATTAAAGCCTTGTTTCTACCAATCAGAAGTCATGTTGTCAACTGAACATTCAGGTAAAAATTATAAGAAAAGATAAATATGCTAGTAAAGATAAAACATGTGTATCCTACAGGACATGGATGTTTTGTTTGGTTTTTTTCCCCCTAAGCTATGGAAACAAATGCACAGACTCTGAAAGCTCTAACGGTGAGAATATTTATTTTTGGAAAAAAAAATTTTACAACCTTTTCTTATTTTTCACTACTTGGAATATAAAATTAAAAAAATTAAGCAAACTGTTCCAATTTATTATAAATAAGTACAACTTGAACATAATTTACAAAATATAAAACACACTAGAAATCTATGTACAGAGAAGTAATTAGGCACTGATATGTATAAAAATATTGAAGGCTCTCTTTGCTTACTAAAGGTGGAAGACAAATCCTTAAGTCTTTGGTTTACAATGTTTACATTAGTTCAACATGCAGTTAGTGTAGCTGGGTTCAAAAAAGGTTTGGATAAGTTCTTGGAGGAGAAGTCCATTAACTGCTATTAATCAAGTTTACTTAGGGAATAGCCGCTGCTATTAATTGCATCAGTAGCATGGGATCTTCTTAGTGTTTGGGTAATTGCCAGGTTCTTGTGACCTGGTTTTGGCCTCTGTTGGAAACAGGATGCTGGGCTTGATGGACCCTTGGTCTGACCCAGCATGGCAATTTCTTATGTTCTTATGTTGGATAAGTGACGTATACAGGTTTTTAGACCTTGGACATAGAACATTGAATAAGGCACTTCGTAGAAAAATATCTTCATTTTCTTCTAAGACAACAGCCTGTAAACAGATATTCTCAAGAAAACTGGACATACTTAAGAGAGTCCTCACTGTTGTTTTTTTCTTTTAAACAAAACTATATTCACCATAAATCTAAGATCTTAGCTCTAAAGTGTCCATATTGTTGTTGTTTTTTCTTGCACTGCATAATTCAGTGAAAAAAAAATAATTAAAGCCATCCTACCGTGGGCAAGATCGGTTTTTATCATCTCTATTTCGCACCCACCTGCACGGGTAGTTTCTTTTGAAAGGCGAAACATTTGTGTCTTGGAAAATAAAGTTCCACGTGATAAAAAAAAAGAAAAAAAGAAGCGGTGGTGCTGGTGTGCTGGGGAGCTGGGGAGCCTCTACCCGGTGTCCCCCGTCCCCCCCCCCCGGGCCAGCTCCCTTGCTCAGACCTCGGTGCCCTCCCGCGGATAGATCAGGCTGCTGACGCTGAAGCTGTTGTAAAAGGGGCTGCCGTACTGGCCGCCCTGGCCCGCCCCCGGGAAGGCGCTGTAGCAGGGGCCCCTGGCCAGGTGCAGGCCGCCCTCCGCCAGCTCCGGGGAGGGCTCTGCGTGCGCGTGCACGGAGCCGGAGAAGGCGCTGCCGCCGCCGCCGCCGCCGAGGCTCCGAGGGCTCAGTTCGCTCACCAGCCCCAAGGCCACGGGCCGGGCCCCCGGGGCCGGGCCCAGCGAGCTCATGTTGCTGAAGAAGTGGTTGAGGCAGGGGGCGGAGGAGAGGCCCGGCGGGGAGGCGCTCTTCCGATCGTCCGCGGGGGCCTCCAGCTCCGGGGAGGAGGAGGAGGAGGCGCCCCCCAGGGCCGCGCTGTCCCCGGCCTTGCCGGCCCCTTCCTCCGCCTGGCTTCCTGCAGCCCCGCCGGGGTTGGCCTCCGACCTGCGCTTTCTTTTCCGGCGGAAGTTCCCGTTGTCGAACATTTTCTCGCAGTTTGGATCCAAAGTCCAGTAGTTCCCCTTTCCTGGAGGGAAGAGAAGAGGGGAAAAAGGGGCTCCTTACAAAACGATTTCCTTTTGTATATAACGCTGTCCCGTCCCCCCCCCCCAATAACGAGACTCCTGGCTGATTCGGAGACGAAAGCGGCTCCGACTTCCAAGCAGATATAAATCACAGGAAGATATAAATCCCTGGCACCTAGGATCGCACTTTGCTTCACACTGAGTTAGTTTGATAAAGCGAACAGGTAGCAGGACATCAAATATCATCATTTTCATTCGGCTCTGCCATTTCTAAATAGTGAAACGGATAAAACAAAACAAAAAAAAGCCAAGAGAGCATAGCACAACAAGCCATAGGAATCTACGTTTTACTAAGCATATCTTACAACAAATTTTACTAATCACATTGTTCCGTCCATGAAAAGAAAAAAAAAAAAAGATAACTGAAGTGTCTTTCGGTGGTGCTGTCCCCCATCCCCAAAGCGCTTCTCACGGTAGCAAAACGAGGATTGGGGGCTTCACGCTTGCTTCCACGGTCTTTGTAATATTTTGAAAGCGAACGACTTATGGATGTCCGCACAAGAAATCCGCCTGTTGCAAAATGAGCTCGGCCCGGCTGGCTAAACTTCCCGAGGACCCCCCGATTATTGCCCTGAACAGCACCCGCGCAGGCCCGACCCCCGGTGACCCGTGCACAGAAACAGAGCAGGAGAGAGCACGAGCTGGAAAGTCGCTGCCGCCTGCTGCTCTCCAGTGTCAAACTTAAGATCTTAATTCAACCTTTGACTGTGGTGCATGCAAAAAGCCCCTGTGCCAGTCTCTCTCATCCCCCCCCCCCCCCTCTGCTCTCTGCTCCCAGGAGAGCTCTTACCTGGGTCATCCTCGTCCCTGGGCACTTTCTTGAAGCAGTCATTGAGGGACAGGTTGTGCCGGATCGAGTTCTGCCAGCCGGCTTTGCTTTTCTTGTAGAAGGGGAAGTTGTCGGCCACGTACTGGTAGATCTGGCTCAGGGTCAGCTTTTTCTCGGGGGCGTTCTGTATGGCCATGGCGATGAGGGCCGAGTAGGAGTAGGGCGGCCTCACCAGCTTCAGGAGCTCTTCCTGGCTGGCCAGGGACAGCCAGCCCAGGTCCGGCCCCCCGAAGCCGGAGGAGCCGGACAGGAACTGCCGCTGCGAGCCGTAGGAAGGCGGCAGGAAGGCGGCCGAGTTGCCGCCGTGCAGGTAAGCGGCGGGGCTGTTGACCGCCGGCCCGTTCAGCCACAGGTAGGGGTTGGCGGCCGGCGTGTACTCCCCCAGCCCGTAGCCGGCGGCTCTCTGGGCCGGGTGCAGGCTCTGCTGCTGCTGCTGCTGCTGCTGCTGTTGCTGGTGCTGGTGGTAGACGCTGAAATTGTCGCAGTAGACGGCCATTTCCGGAGCCTCCTGGGCGCTTTTGGGCCGAGGCCGATGCGGACTGGAGGCGGGAGAGGTCTGGCGGTGGGCTGGCGGCAGGTCAGCGGGGTTCATAACTCCTGGCCACCAGCTGCTCTCCACCCCCCGCCTCCCCTCGGCCCGCCCCCCCTCTCCCCTTTCCAGGTGCCGCTGGGCGACAGGTGCCGGAGGAGCGCTAGCCGTCTTGTCTTTATAGCCGCTTAATCCGCCGATCCTCCCAGCCCGGGGCCAGGGCTGGGTGTTGCTTCCAGTTTCTCTCTCTCTCTCCCCTCTCTCAGCAGCCATTCAGAGGTCCGCCCCCTCCCCTGGCACAGGGGAGGGGGCGCCCGGCGGAGGAGGGTGAGCACCAATGAGGCGCCTGGAGAGAAGGCAATCCGTCTTTCTCGTTCACCCTCTTCCTGACCTGTCTGCTGCTGCCGGCAAGACGTTTTGCAAGAGGAGGATCCAAGAGTAAGGTGTAAGGACCGAAAGAAACAGAAAAGAAAAACAAAAAACAAAAAAAATCCGATCCCGCTGGTACAGCAACCGAGGCGCTTTGCCTACCAGATTCTCTGATAGAAATTTCACTCCGCTCTTTGCCAGCCACGGGCACACTATAGATTTATTTACAACTGTTTTAAAGTGCAGACTAGATAGCGAATTCTTTAGGTCCTGGGTAAAACACATATTCATCAGGTAATAATCACAACGAGCACTAAAACTGGATTCGACAATTTGATTTATATATCTAACACCTTAATCTAATAGCGGAAGATCACTTATCTAAAAAAGGAGATTCCTGACGGCCAGTAATACAGTTGAATTTAAGAAATGAACGTATGCTGGGATTATTTATTTATTTTTTTTACTAGCAGAACTTGAATTTTAGGTTTTTTTAAAGAATGTTTTTAAACTTATTTGTTCGCTGAAATCTTCATAAATATATTTTCCCATAATTCTGATGCCATTATGTTACTGCAGGTTGTTAACTAACAATATTTTAAAGTGTATTCATGCAGATTTAGATTGCCAATGGATCCCAGCGCGGCTATGGCTGCATTATGTTTTATTATGTTAACGGGGGTATGAAACAGCTTGTTTCGTTTGCAGGTATTACACAGGAACAAAGAAGACATTATTTTGAACCTGAAATTGTAGTAATTATGAAACAAAGATATTAACTATCGATTGTTCACTTTTGTAAGTGTTTTGTTATCTCTAATGTTCATCAAATGTATTAAAAGTTTTACACACACACACAAATATAGTATAACCAAATTGCTGTTTCTCTGCAATAAAATTAACTTAAAAAAATCTGATTTAAACTAATAAAATAACTGATTTGCTTTACAAACTTGCCAATCTCTCCGTCATTCTAGCTTTCTAAAACTTAAATACGGGTTAAATGAACACGTGCATTTAAATTTTGAATTTGCCTTACATATATTAAATACAAATATTCATGAAGCATTAATTTTGTTTACATGTTAACTAACCGAGGTGGCAGGGAAGCATAGATAAAGTCTGTACTCTTGAGAAAAGCATTCTTTTTTAAATAGTAATCTTAGCTTTTGGTGTATTATAGGGATATGTATTTTTAGAGGATGATCTACTGCAAAGTAAAACGTTTATGTATGTTTAGTTTACTGCAAAGCAAACATATCTTGACAATTTTCTTAGATATTAAAATGACTGACAAATTAAGCTTAGGAATTGTCTGTCTTGACAGATCTTCTTTTTGTTCTTGCGTGGAAGCTTCTTTCCATGTACAATCTGAGCCGAACTATAACTATTATGATTTAAAGAGTGATTTTTGTTCTTCCTTTTTTAAAAATAATTTTATGATGAAAAAAAGTATCACATGCTTTTGCCCACAACCATACTTCGTTGTTTAATTAACGAGAGCAAATATTTTCAGTACATGTGAAAGTTAAAATCGTCCACAAGAATACAATGACACTGCAGTCGATTTTATAATTGTTTTAACAGTTCTAACGGCTACAATATATATATTTATATGATTTTAGAGACCTTTAGAAACTACATGCAGTACAAGTTTATAAATTGTTAGTCCTCTGTTGAAAAACCAAAGCAGTAATGTATTTATCTATTTATGCGGGACATCAGATGCATATTTCAGTGTAAATACTAACAAAAAAAAATTAGGCTAACTTACTTTCATCTAACAACTACTTATTAGCACAAGGAAAATAATGCGGCATATTTGTTTCTCGTGAGGTATGGAGAAACGCTCATTTCTTTTAGCAGGTTCCTTTCCAGAAAATGATATATTGGAGCCAGATAAAGTGTTGTTATGTTCTTCTACAGATATTTATTTCTATAACGAGGCACAATGTATGAATTTCAATGGATGTCTTGTTAAACGGAATAATAATAATAATAATAATAGTTCACATTAGGGTGCAGTCTATTGTATTGGCATGTACAGCGCGTCATACAGCGCCACCTAAAGATTGTAACCGAGAATTACTGTCAAGAAAAGTGCGCTCAAAAGATGCTCAGGCAGACGCCATCGCTCTGCCTTCATGTTCCGATACATACATACATACATACATACATACATACATACATACATACAGAGGAGGCGGCTTTCAGTAAAAACAAAACGAAACAAACGCCCTCAAATTGCAACAGAGGAAAATAAAGATGGCCTGCTTCGTTTCCACTGAACTGGTTATGTTTTCCTAGGGTAGGCGTCTTATTCGTTACAAACATCACTGATGAGTGAGTGCATTTAGATTTTCTAAAGAAAATGACACACCAATTAAACTCACTGAGGATCTTTACAGCTTTCGTATGTAGGAGCAACATTTTATAGCACAAACCCTAATTTACAAAGCCTTTTCTCCCGTTCTACGCCGATGGGGAATAAAAGCCTAGTTTATCCGGATATGTTTTGAGAGGATAGCTGGTAAAGCTCGATACGTGCCTACATTGTAGAGTTACTTGCAGGATATATTAGAAAGACCAAAGGTCACTATGGCCGAACAAAATCAGATTGCAGAAACGGAGAAGCAAGAGCTTAATATTTTCCACAGCTGATATTTCCATCGTATGGCAACACCCGCTGCCAAATAATACAAGAGAAAAGGAACAAAAAATGGGCGAGATAACAACTGACATTGGAATTCATAGATCTGAATCCAATTTCACATTGATTTATTCTTTTAGGACCTTCTAGTATTTCATTTTTACTTTTTAGTTTATAAATATGTAAAACACACTACAGAAATGATAAGATGTAATAAAATATCTATGTATGTATTTTCTGTAAAGTCTGAACTTTGAAATACTTTCCCTCCTCCCTCCTTCCACAGTAAATAAAATGCTCCCAAATCTGAGCACAGAGCTTCTTTCACTTCAAAACTGCAAACTGATTGAACTTTTTTTTGTTTTGTTTTTAAAGAGGATAGAAGATGAGTTCCTTGTTCCTCTTTTATGTTATGGAGAAATGGAAAGGTGTTAATTATGCCCGCAACAATAGAGAGTGTAAAGAAAGTAAGGTCTGTGGACACTTTTCCACGCAAAACACAAAAGTCTTCTTTTAAACTGTGGTTTCAATAGGATCTTGGTTAAACTGTAGTTTCAATAGGATCTTGGTTAAACTGTAGTTTCAATAGGATCTTGGTTAGCCTCTACTCGTCAGAACTCATAAGGCAGGGCTGTATTTAGATAGATAGATAGATAGATAGATAGACAGACAGACACACACACACAATAATAAAATGAAACAAATAATCAGCAAGCCATAAGAAAGTGAACAGCAGTGTGGATCTGGAGCACGTGGTTTCTGAACGTTGTCTAGGCAGTTTGCTATACGAATACCCCGGGTATTCGGACAGATAACCGGATACCCAGGTATCCGCGCACACGTGCACCATTGTCTTGGTAGTCGATGTCTGTAAATCCGGATCCATCAGCGTGGCCAGCAAGCAGGCGCGACTCTGCCAGGGCGGGCAGGAAATCTCAGCCTCCGGTGAAAGACAGCCCAGAGGTCAAGTTCTGTGAGGGCGAGGAGTGTGACACCTATCATCCTTACTTCTAATTCTACCCCCTCTCTGGCCGCCCCTGACCGGCTATTTTGTGGTTCTGAGTTTAGCTGGAGCCCTCCGCGTTCCCATCTCGTGTGTATTTTATGAATCGCACGAGCAGTGGGGATATAGCCAGGCGTGCGAGCGATTAGCGGCTGTAAGCAGGAGAAGGTGCCTCTCTCTCTCTCTTTTTTTTAATACTTTTTCTCCGGACCTTTGAAAGAAGCCAGGCTGCAGCCAACTCATTAACAAACCCCCCCGTGGCTTACTTCTGTTGTTACAAAACAACTGCTCGCCATTCATCTGATCGATTAGAGAAGGAACAACAACAACAATAAAAAAAAAAAAAAAAGCCCGCCCGCCCCCAGCGCCCTCCACTTTTCTGGCTCCTCCAGACTTCTCTGCTGCTGGATGGGCGGCAGCAGGTCCGCGCTGAGATGTTATCGCTCCCTGGGTTGGTCCAAGAATGACAGGATAATTCGCCGAGATAACGAGGGGGGCCCCGCCTCGCTGATTCTCCGATAAGGCGCTGCTGTCACCGCCGGCCTTGGGGACCACCTCGGCAGGAGCAGCGAGCACGGTGATGGATCGCAGCCCCTGAACGCTCCCTGCTCCGGGCCATCCTTCTCTTAGGACTCGGGGACTCTTCTGTCACTCAGCGCAGGCCGGCTCCTCACAGTTTATCATCCTCAAACTGGTCCTCACCTTCCACGAAAGGGACGCATCGAAAACAAAAAAAATGCCCAGAAGGAGCCCACAGGAGCCCGACAAACTTCATAAATCATGGACGCTGTGACCCCATGTGGTCCACGATTAGCAGCACTGTTGACGTTTGAAACCTTTCCCGCTCTCTATGTAAGAATTAACGCGACCTGGGGTTTTGAAAATTCCGCAGACGTTAGCGCCTCGCAAAATGCATCCCCGTTAGCGCCTCGCAAAATGCATCCCCGTGCCCCCCCGAACACGGACAAATCCCGCTGCTGCCCTGGTAGATGGTTTTTCTCCGGTAATCCCCATTCGTACATTGCTAATTCAGACACCGAGAAACTCGTTTCCTCAGTATTTTTGCTCACCTGCAAGGACATTGATAATTCAAGTGTCGCTGCAGGTGTACAAAGTGACTCCACATGGGGCGGCTGGTGTCGCGTGTGTCTGTGTCGCCTTGCACTGAACCCGCACAGAAAAGTGCAGCGCTAGACGATTTTTGTAATCTGTGAATCAAGGCCTCATTCACTAAACGTTGAATGTATGTATTTATTTCTTTATTTGCATAAGGTTGGGCGACCGGAGTGCTTTGCGGACTTGTGAAGGAATGGAAAACCCTTAGTTACCTTGTCTTCTACAGCCACTAAAGAGGAAATCTGCACTGACTGACTGCTAGAAATAGTCTGTTTATCATAGGAAAAAAACTGACAGTAGCAACTGCTAAAAATATTAATCGCTGGCTTGTGATTGGCAGCGAGGGGTCTGAAGGATGATTGTTTTGAAAAGCATCCAATTGGACATTTACTTTGTAACTGATGAATTATTCCTTATGAGATTTAAAATCAGACCGGTTGCTAATGCTATGTACTACTTACAAGATCTGGGGCAGTCCTATAAGCCCTCCTTTTCCTTCCCTCCTGTGCTCCCTCCTACATTTTGATAATTAACTCAATCACCTTCAGCAGCTTCCTCTCTTCCAATAAGAACCCTATAAAAACACATAACTGAACATTGCACAGATCATCTCTGTTCTCACTCAGCTGTCTCTAGACTGAAGAACCTTCTAAGTAACAGAAAGCCATTGGCCAGTTTCATCCATCTGGTAAAACTACCACTAAAATTATTTGAGATAAAAAGTTTTCTATATGGGAGTGAAGTCTGGGATCTACATATAGGCTAGGACAGAATTCGAATATGAAACCTGCACTTCAAGTTCTACAATACCCTGCATTCACAGAACCCCAACAAAGGGTGCAGAGCAGAACAAGGGCATTTCCTTTACTACTCACCATAGAAAAATAATATTCAAATTCTGATGTCATCTCAGTAACAGCAACACAGACTCCTTCCACCACCAGGAACACTGTATAATAATACAAAATCTTGCAAAAAAAAGTATGCAGAACCACTAGGAAATCAGCCATACCACAACACCCTAACTGCCAGACTCAAAACAGTAAAAATCTTACCTATGAAAAGGCAACATTACCAATATTACACCAGGCCCTAAAAGACCAATACACCTCCTATTAGGAAAACAGAACAAAAATGGCAGCTATAGATCCCTACACAGAAACTATATGATAGCAGAATACCTCACCTTGGTCACACATGCAAAACACAGTCAGACCTTCACCAAATAAACAGAATAAAAAGACCATATAGTAGAAACGCAAACATGGAGATAAAAATTAAGCTGGAAACCACAAGCCCAATTCTGTATGCAGTGCAACAATGGAAAAACAGAAACATCTCCATTCCTCTTAAAACATCAAACAATAAAATCAAGAAATTTAAAACATTAATCATAATAATAAAAGAATAAATATTTCAAAATAGCTGACATCCAATAATAAAAAACTCAAATTTCAAAAATTTACCAAACACCAATAAAATATTTCAAAACAGCAGAAACATCAAATATCACCCAATAATTAAAACTAATAAGGATAAAAATCCTCTTGTCTGTACTGTGAATTTTTGATTTCCAGTCACCCTGAGATGTTCATTCTCTCACACACATTGTCACACACATTCCTGCTCTCTCTCTCTCTTTCTTATACACACACACACACACATACTCTCATACACATTTTTTTCTCTTTCCCTCTCTCACACACACATATGCTTTCTTTCTATCTTACCACACACACACACACACACACACATGCTCTCATACTCACTTCCTCATTCTCTCTTCATCTTTCTTTCTCTCTCTCACACAAACACATATGATCTCATACACACTTCCTCACTCTCTCTCTCTCTCTTTCACACATACATACTCTCAACCCCACAGGCTCCCTCTCTCTCACACACACACACACACACACACACACACACACACACACACAGACTCCCTCTCACACTCACAGTTCCACATGCTTTCAACCCCACTGCCTCCCTGACACACCCATACACTCAAATGTTTTGAACCTCTCAAGCTCTCTCTGTCTTTCACACACACACACACACACACACACACACACACACACACTTGCTCTCAACCCTACAGGTTGCCTCTCACACACACCACATTGTGAAACATATACTCCCACAGGCTCTCTCTCATTCATACACACACGTACACTCAGGTTGGCTTTCACTCTGGGCCTCCCCTTCTCTTCTGGACCTCTGCTTCAGCCACCACAGGATGGGATCCATGGCATCCTGTTGGGCCTCTTGTTCGGCCACCACAGGATGGGGTCTGGAGTGGCCTGTCAGGCCTTTTCTTTATCCACTATGAGATAGGATCTGCAGCGGTCCTGCTGGGCTTCTCCTTTTCTTTGTGGCCCAGACATACGGGCCGATTCAATAAAGTCCGCGGGAGAGCGGACGAACGCCTGCTCTCCCGGCGCACGCACAGGCCACTTGCCTGTGCGCGCGATTCTGTATTTAAATTAGGTGGTGTGGTAGAAATGGGCAAAAGGAGGCGCTAGGGACACTAGCGCGTCCCTAGCACCTCCTTTTGACCCAGAGCGGCGGCTGTCAGTGGGTTTGACAGTCGACGCTCAATTTTGCCGGCATCGGTTCTCGAGCCCACCTACAGCCATGGGCTCGGAAACTGGATGCCGGCAAAATTGAGCATCCGGTTTTCGGCCTGACAGCCGCCAGCCCATTTAAATTTTTTTTTTCTTATTTTTTTCTTTTTTAACCCTTCGGGACCTCCGACTTAATATCGCCATGATATTAAGTTGGAGGGTGCACAGAAAAGCAGTTTTTACTGCTTTTCTGTGCACTTTCCCGGTGCCAGCAGAAACTAGCACCTACCTTTGGGTAGGCGCTAATTTCTGAAAGCAAAATGTGCGGCTTGGCTGCACATTTTACTTACTGAATCGCGCGGGCATACCTAATAGGGCCATCAACATGCATTTGCATGTTGATGGCCCTATTAGGTGCCGCGGGTTGGACGCGCGTTTTCTGCCCCTTACTGAATAAGGGGTAAGGGAAAACGCGCGTCCAAGGGCAGGTTATCGGCCTGATATATAGCCCATGCCCAGTCTCCTCCTCAGAGCACTGAGGAGGAGACTGGGCATGGGCTCTGTATACCAAAGACTAACAAAGCCCTGTTTAAAATTTATTTCTCTCCATATTTTTAACCCTAAACTTCTTTCTCACATTTCTATTTTGAGGCAATAATCATTAGCTGTTAATGCCAGATGAATTTTATATCTACAAATTGCAGAGTAAAATATAATGTGCAGTTGGATATATTATCCCGGCTTTTGCTTTTATGGCTGAAAGGACAGAACATGAAGAACATTTTTTTTATTACAAGGATTTTATTACCTCTCTCTCTCTCTCTCCCTCTCATCCCAATCTATTTTCAGCAAGATCTTTCCATAAAAGTGGCAAATATAAATCCCATTTTCTGTTTTAGGATTTGGCAATAGGCCAATAAAGACTCAAACGACACAGTGAAACCCAGCCTCAGAGCTCAGGATGGGTGCATCATTTCCATTTTCAATTACAAATTATTACAGGACTGCAGGAACGATGAGAAAGGGAGAAGTCGGGCTGGGAAATGTGTCATCCTATTTGTCCAACAGCATCAAGGCTTTGAAAAAAAGATCTAATAATCTGAAGTCGTTTAACGTATTTCGCCTGCTCCTACAATTTGCTATCATTTCTTTAGGAGATGGGAAAACCTAAAGGACATTCTCCAGTGCTTTATTGGTATAAGTAGGACGTGCCTGCTCCCTCATGGCCACTCTTCCTCCTTCATTGTCCAATTTAATTTTAACTTGTAGATGAATTGTTTCCTCGCATGTCAGGTGATAAACTCATTTATAAGAAGCCAATTGAATCACTCCTGCAATTTTCTGTTTGGCAGCTGGTTTTCTTTTCTTTCTTTAAATCTTTTAAATTTACAGACCCAGTGGTTTGCTCCACCTTTTTTTTTTCAGGCAGATTTTTGGTGGCTAATCTCTCTTCCCCGAGGCACATTTTTCTTGATAAATTCCTCAGCACAGCCTCTTTATTCTGTTCCTTCCTTCAAGTTTAATTTCCAGTCTGTGTTACCTTCTTTTGAATATTCACAAGGAAAGGCAGAGGGCGAGCCCCCTCCCCCTCCTATAGCTGTGCTGGGTTTTTGGGTTTTTGTTTTTTTTTTTTACATCAAATCCAAGGCTGTTTAAAGTGCTGATAATGCCATTTCATACACGAATCTTCCCTGTAGGATCTGCCAGGTACTTCTGGGTTACCCCTACCGTCCACTGTCGGAGGCAGGATGTTGGGCTCCATGTTGGGCTGGTCTGACCCAGCATGGCACTTATGTTCTTTTTAAAGAATGCCACATCAGGCTACATCAAGTAGTACCACGGAGTTATTTTCACAATGAAAAACATTTTTACAAGACTTTTTTTTTTTTTTGAAGTGGGGGGTCACGATGGTGAAAGTTTCATTAACCCCCCCTCCCCCAAACCTCTTGAAACTCCTATGATTTGAAGTGTAAATTAACATTTTTTCTTTCTGAAGCTTGAAATAAAGCAAAAGGTGGAATGCCACAAACCCTGCTCACAGACAAATCATGCTAGTTTTCTGCCTTATGGAACTAAACTTGGAAATGAGATCAGAGAACCAGATGTTGAAATCATAATTTAATGTTACAGTAAAAATATGTAGAAATATTTATGTGTGTCTTCTAGTGAAATATCTTTCCCAGGGGAATAACAAAACAAAACACAACCCATCAACCTAAAATGTGTTGATCTCCAGGAGGAAAACTGCATCTGATTTTTATGACGTTTTTAGCTCATTTTTGGAGCTAACACTCTATCATACTTTATATCAACCAACTGAGAGCTGATAAAGTAGTTATAAAAGACTTCAGTTTATTTCTCCAGGGGGGTCATTTACATCTTTCGGTGCAGTGCAGGTCAGAATTGGTGTGTGCTATGCTGCTAAAATTAGCACTAAAAAGGTATTAACCTTTTATGCTATGCTATGCTATGCTATGAAAGCATTATTTAAAACAGGAACTTGGTCTGATGCCATAATGGATAGTACCAAAATCCCTAGTAGTCAATGAGATTAAGGAATGAATTTTCAAAGGGGTTCTGCACATAAAAATAGCATATACACATTACATGCCATTTTCTAAACATTGGCAGTACACGTGGATTTTCAGTTTCTCACATATATTTTACTGGGGGAAGAAAGGGGTGGACTATAGGTGTTCCAGGGCAGGGTCCAGAAGTGTGTGCAATAGTTGCTATTTTGTAAGAGATATACATTACCAAAGTTATACATACACTTTTACACTTGCTAATTGATTGGCAGAAGCAAAATCAGACTTGTCTGTTGTCTGCAGTTTTTGGGTAGAAGGCCTGAGTAAACTGGTGGGGCTTCAGGGTGAAGTGCTGGAGGGTCTAGGTGAAGTGGAGAAGGACTGGGTGAATAATGGAGGCATCAGTGAACTAGTGACCCAAATATGCACGCAGGTAAGTATTTTCAAAATGGAATACTGCTTCCGCATTTAATTT
This sequence comes from Rhinatrema bivittatum, assembly GCF_901001135.1. Classification (NCBI taxonomy): domain Eukaryota; kingdom Metazoa; phylum Chordata; class Amphibia; order Gymnophiona; family Rhinatrematidae; genus Rhinatrema; species Rhinatrema bivittatum. Next base: position 241,564,409 of record NC_042615.1, read on the forward strand.
TGGGTGTTATTGTTGTGATTGACCAATCCGGAAGTGGATCCTTGGGCCGACCGCCGGAGGGAGACGGACGGGAGGCAGACTAGATGAAACGATGAATCTTCACCTGGGAACCCGTGACCCCTCCAGAGGAGCTGTGGAGGCCCGGGTCACTAGGGCTTAGGAGTCTTCGCCCTGGAAGCCCGAGATCCCCCCAGGAGGAGCCTGTAGGGACCCGGACCGCTGGGTCTTAGGTGATAACAGAAGAATCCAAGGAAGCGATACGAACCGGGGTACAAGCAGGCAGAGAGCGGAGTCAGGCAGGCAGAGATCAGGAACCAGGCTGGCAAACGATACCGGAGTCAGGCAGGCAGAAGTCAGGAACCAGGCAGGCAGATAAACGATACCAGAGTCAGGCAGGCAGAAGTCAGGAACCAGGCAGGCAGATAAACGATACCAGAGTCAGGCAGGCTGAAGTCAGGAACCAGGCAGGCAGATAAACGATGGCAACTAGCACTCCGAAGAGAAACCTCGTTGCAAGGCGAATTGCAACTTCAAAAGTCCCGGCTTAAATCCCCTGCTCAATCAGCTGACGTCAAAAGAGGCGTGTCTGCACATCCGGGTGCAGACGCCTTAAAACACGGCTCTTCGTGCGCAGCGCGTACCAGGGCTGGGGGG